>NC_083105.1:74678267-74785267 GCF_949774975.1 Lagenorhynchus albirostris
TGCCATGGGAAAACACTGTGCTTTGAATACTTCAAGGACCTCGTACCTGAAGTCACTCTGCCCGAGGAGAAAGTCAGCATCTCACCATGCCGTGTCGCTAACGGCACGCCCAGCACGAACACAGGCCTGGAAGAAAGGCCCCGAGTGGCGGTGCAGAAGCGGAGGCGTGCAGCAATTTCCATGGAGGCGTTGGCCTCGGCTCTGGGCACCTTCAACGACAGCAGGGTTTTCTGGACACCTAGGAGGCTGGCGCGGGCCCCCTGTTCCCGGCAGGAACACTGAGTACCGCCAGGCCCACCTGGGTCTGCTAAGCAACATCCAGGCCCGTAGCCCTTTAGAGCCCCTCTGTGTATGCCCAGCGTAGGGAAACGCGCTGCACTCCCCTTGGGAGCAGCTTAGGGTCCTCAGCACTCGCACACGTTCCCGGACACCGTTCTGGGACGTCCCACATGGCGTCGATGTCTTACGCATTACCCTAGGCTGAGCTGAACTCAGAGAAACCCTCGGCTTCGCAGTCCACCTAGGACCTCCTGCCTGAAGTCACCGTGCCTCCCGGAGAGAGTCGGCTTGCGTTCTTACTGCCATGTACGTCCCCTTCCTCCTGTGGCACTGCAGGCTTTGAATAGCCACAGGCCCAGAGGAGCAGCTACGGCGTTCCTTGGCTGAGGCAGTTCGCTTGACGCAGAACACCCTACTTCGAGAAGTTGATTCAGGGAAGGAAACTCAGGGTGACCTGTGTCTCTTTGGGCTTGTGAGAAACCACGGGGATGTCTGCTGAGTGCGCCCACGGAAACGGGGGCCTGCTGCAAGTAGCCTTGCTTTCCCGTTTGGAAGGCTGCGTTCATGCTGCCTTGAAGCTACCTGACCTTCCCTGCCCTCGACAGGCCTGTTAGCCCTGTCAGAGTGCTTCGCGGAACGTTATGAGTCTGCTCTGTCTAAAGCAGGTGCTTCCATGGCCGCGGCTCTGGTCCGCCTGACAAGCTCTAGAGCTAGAGGGAACCTCAACGTGACAAGCTGCCTCCAGCGTAGGCCCCTAGTAGCCGTGCAGAAAGGGAGGCAGGCAGCTGTCTCCATCAGTTCTCAGTCGCGTAGAGGCTTTATTTTAAAGGAAGTAGTACACTTTGGAGGACTCCTAGGCCTCTCGGGTATGCATCACTTTCCCTCCAAGTTCACCGAGTACCTCCAGACCCCTGTGGGGCGGCTGAGCAACTTCGAGGCCCATTGGTTGACCCCCCACACACACCACCCCCCGGAGGCCCTCTGTGCGTGCCGCGCGATGGGCTACACACTGGACGTCCCTCGAGGAGCGCTACATTTCCAGAGCCCTCGAACAGCCTCAGGACAGCATTTCGGGTGAGTGCGACTTTGTCATGGCCCTTGTGTGAGCTGCCATGGGAAAACACTGTGCTTTGAATACTTCGAGGACCTCGTACCTGAAGTCACTCTGCCCGAGGAGAAGGTCAGCATCTCACCATGCCGTGTCGCTAACGGCACGCCCAGCACGAACACAGGCCTGGAAGAAAGGCCCCGAGTGGCGGTGCAGAAGCGGAGGCGTGCAGCAGTTTCCATGAGGCGGTGGCCTCGGCTCTGGGCACCTTCAACGGCAGCAGGGTTTTCTGGACACCTAGGAGGCTGGCGCGGGTCCCCTGTTCCCGGCAGGAACACTGAGTACCGCCAGGCCCACCTGGGTCTGCTAAGCAACATCCAGGCCCGTAGCCCTTTAGAGCCCCTCTGTGTATTCCCAGCGTAGGGAAACGCGCTGCACTCTCCTTGGGAGCAGCTTAGGGTCCTCAGCACTCGCACACGTTCCCGGACACCGTTCTGGCACGTCCCACATGGCGTCGAAGTCTTACGCATTACCCTAGGCTGAGCTGAACTCAGAGAAACCCTCGGCTTCGCAGTCCACCTAGGACCTCCTGCCTGAAGTCACCGTGCCTCCCGGAGAGAGTCGGCTTGCGTTCTTACTGCCATGTACGTCCCCTTCCTCCTGTGGCACTGCAGGCTTTGAATAGCCACAGGCCCAGAGGAGCAGCTACGGCGTTCCTTGGCTGAGGCAGTTCGCTTGACGCAGAACACCCTACTTCGAGAAGTTGATTCAGGGAAGGAAACTCAGGGTGACCTGTGTCTCTTTGGGCTTGTGAGAAACCACGGGGATGTCTGCTGAGTGCGCCCACGGAAACGGGGGCCTGCTGCAAGTAGCCTTGCTTTCCCGTTTGGAAGGCTGCGTTCATGCTGCCTTGAAGCTACCTGACCTTCCCTGCTCTCGACAGGCCTGTTAGCCCTGTCAGAGTGCTTCGGGGAACGTTATGAGTCTGCTCTGTCTAAAGCAGGTGCTTCCATGGCCGCGGCTCTGGTCCGCCTGACAAGCTCTAGAGCTAGAGGGAACCTCAACGTGACAAGCTGCCTCCAGCGTAGGCCCCTAGTAGCCGTGCAGAAAGGGAGGCAGGCAGCTGTCTCCATGAGTTCTCAGTCGCGTAGAGGCTTTATTTTAAAGGAAGTGGTACACTTTGGAGGACTCCTAGGCCTCTCGGGTATGCATCACTTTCCCTCCAAGTTCACCGAGTACCTCCAGACCCCTGTGGGGCGGCTGAGCAACTTCGAGGCCCATTGGTTGACCCCCCCCCCACACCACCCCCGGAGGCCCTCTGTGCGTGCCGCGCGATGGGCTACACACTGGACGTCCCTCGAGGAGCGCTACATTTCCAGAGCCCTCGAACAGCCTCAGGACAGCATTTCGGGTGAGTGCGACTTTGTCATGGCCCTTGTGTGAGCTGCCATGGGAAAACACTGTGCTTTGAATACTTCGAGGACCTCGTACCTGAAGTCACTCTGCCTGAGGAGAAAGTCAGCATCTCACCATGCCGTGTCGCTAACGGCACGCCCAGCACGAACACAGGCCTGGAAGAAAGGCCCCGAGTGGCGGTGCAGAAGCGGAGGCGTGCAGCAGTTTCCATGAGGCGGTGGCCTCGGCTCTGGGCACCTTCAACGGCAGCAGGGTTTTCTGGACACCTAGGAGGCTGGCGCGGGCCCCCTGTTCCCGGCAGGAACACTGAGTACCGCCAGGCCCACCTGGGTCTGCTAAGCAACATCCAGGCCCGTAGCCCTTTAGAGCCCCTCTGTGTATGCCCAGCGTAGGGAAACGCGCTGCACTCCCCTTGGGAGCAGCTTAGGGTCCTCAGCACTCGCACACGTTCCCGGACACCGTTCTGGCACGTCCCACATGGCGTCGAAGTCTTACGCATTACCCTAGGCTGAGCTGAACTCAGAGAAACCCTCGGCTTCGCAGTCCACCTAGGACCTCCTGCCTGAAGTCACCGTGCCTCCCGGAGAGAGTCGGCTTGCGTTCTTACTGCCATGTACGTCCCCTTCCTCCTGTGGCACTGCAGGCTTTGAATAGCCACAGGCCCAGAGGAGCAGCTACGGCGTTCCTTGGCTGAGGCAGTTCGCTTGACGCAGAACACCCTACTTCGAGAAGTTGATTCAGGGAAGGAAACTCAGGGTGACCTGTGTCTCTTTGGGCTTGTGAGAAACCACGGGGATGTCTGCTGAGTGCGCCCACGGAAACGGGGGCCTGCTGCAAGTAGCCTTGCTTTCCCGTTTGGAAGGCTGCGTTCATGCTGCCTTGAAGCTACCTGACCTTCCCTGCTCTCGACAGGCCTGTTAGCCCTGTCAGAGTGCTTTGGGGAACGTTATGAGTCTGCTCTGTCTAAACCAGGTGCTTCCATGGCCGCGGCTCTGGTCCGCCTGACAAGCTCTAGAGCTAGAGGGAACCTCAACGTGACAAGCTGCCTCCAGCGTAGGCCCCTAGTAGCCGTGCAGAAAGGGAGGCAGGCAGCTGTCTCCATGAGTTCTCAGTCGCATAGAGGCTTTATTTTAAAGGAAGTAGTACACTTTGGAGGACTCCTAGGCCTCTCGGGTATGCATCACTTTCCCTCCAAGTTCACCGAGTACCTCCAGACCCCTGTGGGGCGGCTGAGCAACTTCGAGGCCCATTGGTTGACCCCCCACACACACCACCCCCCGGAGGCCCTCTGTGCGTGCCGCGCGATGGGCTACACACTGGACGTCCCTCGAGGAGCGCTACATTTCCAGAGCCCTCGAACAGCCTCAGGACAGCATTTCGGGTGAGTGCGACTTTGTCATGGCCCTTGTGTGAGCTGCCATGGGAAAACACTGTGCTTTGAATACTTCGAGGACCTCGTACCTGAAGTCACTCTGCCCGAGGAGAAGGTCAGCATCTCACCATGCCGTGTCGCTAACGGCACGCCCAGCACGAACACAGGCCTGGAAGAAAGGCCCCGAGTGGCGGTGCAGAAGCGGAGGCGTGCAGCAGTTTCCATGAGGCGGTGGCCTCGGCTCTGGGCACCTTCAACGGCAGCAGGGTTTTCTGGACACCTAGGAGGCTGGCGCGGGTCCCCTGTTCCCGGCAGGAACACTGAGTACCGCCAGGCCCACCTGGGTCTGCTAAGCAACATCCAGGCCCGTAGCCCTTTAGAGCCCCTCTGTGTATTCCCAGCGTAGGGAAACGCGCTGCACTCTCCTTGGGAGCAGCTTAGGGTCCTCAGCACTCGCACACGTTCCCGGACACCGTTCTGGCACGTCCCACATGGCGTCGAAGTCTTACGCATTACCCTAGGCTGAGCTGAACTCAGAGAAACCCTCGGCTTCGCAGTCCACCTAGGACCTCCTGCCTGAAGTCACCGTGCCTCCCGGAGAGAGTCGGCTTGCGTTCTTACTGCCATGTACGTCCCCTTCCTCCTGTGGCACTGCAGGCTTTGAATAGCCACAGGCCCAGAGGAGCAGCTACGGCGTTCCTTGGCTGAGGCAGTTCGCTTGACGCAGAACACCCTACTTCGAGAAGTTGATTCAGGGAAGGAAACTCAGGGTGACCTGTGTCTCTTTGGGCTTGTGAGAAACCACGGGGATGTCTGCTGAGTGCGCCCACGGAAACGGGGGCCTGCTGCAAGTAGCCTTGCTTTCCCGTTTGGAAGGCTGCGTTCATGCTGCCTTGAAGCTACCTGACCTTCCCTGCTCTCGACAGGCCTGTTAGCCCTGTCAGAGTGCTTTGGGGAACGTTATGAGTCTGCTCTGTCTAAACCAGGTGCTTCCATGGCCGCGGCTCTGGTCCGCCTGACAAGCTCTAGAGCTAGAGGGAACCTCAACGTGACAAGCTGCCTCCAGCGTAGGCCCCTAGTAGCCGTGCAGAAAGGGAGGCAGGCAGCTGTCTCCATGAGTTCTCAGTCGCGTAGAGGCTTTATTTTAAAGGAAGTGGTACACTTTGGAGGACTCCTAGGCCTCTCGGGTATGCATCACTTTCCCTCCAAGTTCACCGAGTACCTCCAGACCCCTGTGGGGCGGCTGAGCAACTTCGAGGCCCATTGGTTGACCCCCCCACACACCACCCCCGGAGGCCCTCTGTGCGTGCCGCGCGATGGGCTACACACTGGACGTCCCTCGAGGAGCGCTACATTTCCAGAGCCCTCGAACAGCCTCAGGACAGCATTTCGGGTGAGTGCGACTTTGTCATGGCCCTTGTGTGAGCTGCCATGGGAAAACACTGTGCTTTGAATACTTCGAGGACCTCGTACCTGAAGTCACTCTGCCTGAGGAGAAAGTCAGCATCTCACCATGCCGTGTCGCTAACGGCACGCCCAGCACGAACACAGGCCTGGAAGAAAGGCCCCGAGTGGCGGTGCAGAAGCGGAGGCGTGCAGCAGTTTCCATGAGGCGGTGGCCTCGGCTCTGGGCACCTTCAACGGCAGCAGGGTTTTCTGGACACCTAGGAGGCTGGCGCGGGTCCCCTGTTCCCGGCAGGAACACTGAGTACCGCCAGGCCCACCTGGGTCTGCTAAGCAACATCCAGGCCCGTAGCCCTTTAGAGCCCCTCTGTGTATGCCCAGCGTAGGGAAACGCGCTGCAATCCCCTTGGGAGCAGCTTAGGGTCCTCAGCACTCGCACACGTTCCCGGACACCGTTCTGGCACGTCCCACATGGCGTCGAAGTCTTACGCATTACCCTAGGCTGAGCTGAACTCAGAGAAACCCTCGGCTTCGCAGTCCACCTAGGACCTCCTGCCTGAAGTCACCGTGCCTCCCGGAGAGAGTCGGCTTGCGTTCTTACTGCCATGTACGTCCCCTTCCTCCTGTGGCACTGCAGGCTTTGAATAGCCACAGGCCCAGAGGAGCAGCTACGGCGTTCCTTGGCTGAGGCAGTTCGCTTGACGCAGAACACCCTACTTCGAGAAGTTGATTCAGGGAAGGAAACTCAGGGTGACCTGTGTCTCTTTGGGCTTGTGAGAAACCACGGGGATGTCTGCTGAGTGCACCCACGGAAACGGGGGCCTGCTGCAAGTAGCCTTGCTTTCCCGTTTGGAAGGCTGCGTTCATGCTGCCTTGAAGCTACCTGACCTTCCCTGCTCTCGACAGGCCTGTTAGCCCTGTCAGAGTGCTTCGGGGAACGTTATGAGTCTGCTCTGTCTAAAGCAGGTGCTTCCATGGCCGCGGCTCTGGTCCGCCTGACAAGCTCTAGAGCTAGAGGGAACCTCAACGTGACAAGCTGCCTCCAGCGTAGGCCCCTAGTAGCCGTGCAGAAACGGAGGCAGGCAGCTGTCTCCATGAGTTCTCAGTCGAGTAGAGGCTTTATTTTAAAGGAAGTGGTACACTTTGGAGGACTCCTAGGCCTCTCGGGTATGCATCACTTTCCCTCCAAGTTCACCGAGTACCTCCAGACCCCTGTGGGGCGGCTGAGCAACTTCGAGGCCCATTGGTTGACCCCCCCCCACACCACCCCCGGAGGCCCTCTGTGCGTGCCGCGCGATGGGCTACACACTGGACGTCCCTCGAGGAGCGCTACATTTCCAGAGCCCTCGAACAGCCTCAGGACAGCATTTCGGGTGAGTGCGACTTTGTCATGGCCCTTGTGTGAGCTGCCATGGGAAAACACTGTGCTTTGAATACTTCGAGGACCTCGTACCTGAGGTCACTCTGCCTGAGGAGAAAGTCAGCATCTCACCATGCCGTGTCGCTAACGGCACGCGCAGCACGAACACAGGCCTGGAAGAAAGGCCCCGAGTGGCGGTGCAGAAGCGGAGGCGTGCAGCAGTTTCCATGAGGCGGTGGCCTCGGCTCTGGGCACCTTCAACGGCAGCAGGGTTTTCTGGACACCTAGGAGGCTGGCGCGGGTCCCCTGTTCCCGGCAGGAACACTGAGTATCGCCAGGCCCACCTGGGTCTGCTAAGCAACATCCAGGCCCGTAGCCCTTTAGAGCCCCTCTGTGGATGCCCAGCGTAGGGAAACGCGCTGCACTCCCCTTGGGAGCAGCTTAGGGTCCTCAGCACTCGCACACGTTCCCGGACACCGTTCTGGCACGTCCCACATGGCGTCGAAGTCTTACGCATTACCCTAGGCTGAGCTGAACTCAGGGAAACCCTCGGCTTCGCAGTCCACCTAGGACCTCCTGCCTGAAGTCACCGTGCCTCCCGGAGAGAGTCGGCTAGCGTTCTTACTGCCATGTACGTCCCCTTCCTCCTGTGGCACTGCAGGCTTTGAATAGCCACAGGCCCAGAGGAGCAGCTACGGCGTTCCTTGGTTGAGGCAGTTCGCTTGACGCAGAACACCCTACTTCGAGAAGTTGATTCAGGGAAGGAAACTCAGGGTGACCTGTGTCTCTTTGGGCTTGTGAGAAACCACGGGGATGTCTGCTGAGTGCGCCCACGGAAACGGGGGCCTGCTGCAAGTAGCCTTGCTTTCCCGTTTGGAAGGCTGCGTTCATGCTGCCTTGAAGCTACCTGACCTTCCCTGCTCTCGACAGGCCTGTTAGCCCTGTCAGAGTGCTTCGGGGTACGTTATGAGTCTGCTCTGTCTAAAGCAGGTGCTTCCATGGCCGCGGCTCTGGTCCGCCTGACAAGCTCTAGAGCTAGAGGGAACCTCAACGTGACAAGCTGCCTCCAGCGTAGGCCCCTAGTAGCCGTGCAGAAAGGGAGGCAGGCAGCTGTCTCCATCAGTTCTCAGTCGCGTAGAGGCTTTATTTTAAAGGAAGTAGTACACTTTGGAGGACTCCTAGGCCTCTCGGGTATGCATCACTTTCCCTCCAAGTTCACCGAGTACCTCCAGACCCCTGTGGGGCGGCTGAGCAACTTCGAGGCCCATTGGTTGACCCCCCACACACACCACCCCCCGGAGGCCCTCTGTGCGTGCCGCGCGATGGGCTACACACTGGACGTCCCTCGAGGAGCGCTACATTTCCAGAGCCCTCGAACAGCCTCAGGACAGCATTTCGGGTGAGTGCGACTTTGTCATGGCCCTTGTGTGAGCTGCCATGGGAAAACACTGTGCTTTGAATACTTCGAGGACCTCGTACCTGAAGTCACTCTGCCCGAGGAGAAGGTCAGCATCTCACCATGCCGTGTCGCTAACGGCACGCCCAGCACGAACACAGGCCTGGAAGAAAGGCCCCGAGTGGCGGTGCAGAAGCGGAGGCGTGCAGCAGTTTCCATGAGGCGGTGGCCTCGGCTCTGGGCACCTTCAACGGCAGCAGGGTTTTCTGGACACCTAGGAGGCTGGCGCGGGTCCCCTGTTCCCGGCAGGAACACTGAGTACCGCCAGGCCCACCTGGGTCTGCTAAGCAACATCCAGGCCCGTAGCCCTTTAGAGCCCCTCTGTGTATTCCCAGCGTAGGGAAACGCGCTGCACTCTCCTTGGGAGCAGCTTAGGGTCCTCAGCACTCGCACACGTTCCCGGACACCGTTCTGGCACGTCCCACATGGCGTCGAAGTCTTACGCATTACCCTAGGCTGAGCTGAACTCAGAGAAACCCTCGGCTTCGCAGTCCACCTAGGACCTCCTGCCTGAAGTCACCGTGCCTCCCGGAGAGAGTCGGCTTGCGTTCTTACTGCCATGTACGTCCCCTTCCTCCTGTGGCACTGCAGGCTTTGAATAGCCACAGGCCCAGAGGAGCAGCTACGGCGTTCCTTGGCTGAGGCAGTTCGCTTGACGCAGAACACCCTACTTCGAGAAGTTGATTCAGGGAAGGAAACTCAGGGTGACCTGTGTCTCTTTGGGCTTGTGAGAAACCACGGGGATGTCTGCTGAGTGCGCCCACGGAAACGGGGGCCTGCTGCAAGTAGCCTTGCTTTCCCGTTTGGAAGGCTGCGTTCATGCTGCCTTGAAGCTACCTGACCTTCCCTGCTCTCGACAGGCCTGTTAGCCCTGTCAGAGTGCTTCGGGGAACGTTATGAGTCTGCTCTGTCTAAAGCAGGTGCTTCCATGGCCGCGGCTCTGGTCCGCCTGACAAGCTCTAGAGCTAGAGGGAACCTCAACGTGACAAGCTGCCTCCAGCGTAGGCCCCTAGTAGCCGTGCAGAAAGGGAGGCAGGCAGCTGTCTCCATGAGTTCTCAGTCGCGTAGAGGCTTTATTTTAAAGGAAGTGGTACACTTTGGAGGACTCCTAGGCCTCTCGGGTATGCATCACTTTCCCTCCAAGTTCACCGAGTACCTCCAGACCCCTGTGGGGCGGCTGAGCAACTTCGAGGCCCATTGGTTGACCCCCCCCCCACACCACCCCCGGAGGCCCTCTGTGCGTGCCGCGCGATGGGCTACACACTGGACGTCCCTCGAGGAGCGCTACATTTCCAGAGCCCTCGAACAGCCTCAGGACAGCATTTCGGGTGAGTGCGACTTTGTCATGGCCCTTGTGTGAGCTGCCATGGGAAAACACTGTGCTTTGAATACTTCGAGGACCTCGTACCTGAAGTCACTCTGCCTGAGGAGAAAGTCAGCATCTCACCATGCCGTGTCGCTAACGGCACGCCCAGCACGAACACAGGCCTGGAAGAAAGGCCCCGAGTGGCGGTGCAGAAGCGGAGGCGTGCAGCAGTTTCCATGAGGCGGTGGCCTCGGCTCTGGGCACCTTCAACGGCAGCAGGGTTTTCTGGACACCTAGGAGGCTGGCGCGGGCCCCCTGTTCCCGGCAGGAACACTGAGTACCGCCAGGCCCACCTGGGTCTGCTAAGCAACATCCAGGCCCGTAGCCCTTTAGAGCCCCTCTGTGTATGCCCAGCGTAGGGAAACGCGCTGCACTCCCCTTGGGAGCAGCTTAGGGTCCTCAGCACTCGCACACGTTCCCGGACACCGTTCTGGCACGTCCCACATGGCGTCGAAGTCTTACGCATTACCCTAGGCTGAGCTGAACTCAGAGAAACCCTCGGCTTCGCAGTCCACCTAGGACCTCCTGCCTGAAGTCACCGTGCCTCCCGGAGAGAGTCGGCTTGCGTTCTTACTGCCATGTACGTCCCCTTCCTCCTGTGGCACTGCAGGCTTTGAATAGCCACAGGCCCAGAGGAGCAGCTACGGCGTTCCTTGGCTGAGGCAGTTCGCTTGACGCAGAACACCCTACTTCGAGAAGTTGATTCAGGGAAGGAAACTCAGGGTGACCTGTGTCTCTTTGGGCTTGTGAGAAACCACGGGGATGTCTGCTGAGTGCGCCCACGGAAACGGGGGCCTGCTGCAAGTAGCCTTGCTTTCCCGTTTGGAAGGCTGCGTTCATGCTGCCTTGAAGCTACCTGACCTTCCCTGCTCTCGACAGGCCTGTTAGCCCTGTCAGAGTGCTTCGGGGAACGTTATGAGTCTGCTCTGTCTAAACCAGGTGCTTCCATGGCCGCGGCTCTGGTCCGCCTGACAAGCTCTAGAGCTAGAGGGAACCTCAACGTGACAAGCTGCCTCCAGCGTAGGCCCCTAGTAGCCGTGCAGAAAGGGAGGCAGGCAGCTGTCTCCATGAGTTCTCAGTCGCATAGAGGCTTTATTTTAAAGGAAGTAGTACACTTTGGAGGACTCCTAGGCCTCTCGGGTATGCATCACTTTCCCTCCAAGTTCACCGAGTACCTCCAGACCCCTGTGGGGCGGCTGAGCAACTTCGAGGCCCATTGGTTGACCCCCCACACACACCACCCCCCGGAGGCCCTCTGTGCGTGCCGCGCGATGGGCTACACACTGGACGTCCCTCGAGGAGCGCTACATTTCCAGAGCCCTCGAACAGCCTCAGGACAGCATTTCGGGTGAGTGCGACTTTGTCATGGCCCTTGTGTGAGCTGCCATGGGAAAACACTGTGCTTTGAATACTTCGAGGACCTCGTACCTGAAGTCACTCTGCCCGAGGAGAAGGTCAGCATCTCACCATGCCGTGTCGCTAACGGCACGCCCAGCACGAACACAGGCCTGGAAGAAAGGCCCCGAGTGGCGGTGCAGAAGCGGAGGCGTGCAGCAGTTTCCATGAGGCGGTGGCCTCGGCTCTGGGCACCTTCAACGGCAGCAGGGTTTTCTGGACACCTAGGAGGCTGGCGCGGGTCCCCTGTTCCCGGCAGGAACACTGAGTACCGCCAGGCCCACCTGGGTCTGCTAAGCAACATCCAGGCCCGTAGCCCTTTAGAGCCCCTCTGTGTATTCCCAGCGTAGGGAAACGCGCTGCACTCTCCTTGGGAGCAGCTTAGGGTCCTCAGCACTCGCACACGTTCCCGGACACCGTTCTGGCACGTCCCACATGGCGTCGAAGTCTTACGCATTACCCTAGGCTGAGCTGAACTCAGAGAAACCCTCGGCTTCGCAGTCCACCTAGGACCTCCTGCCTGAAGTCACCGTGCCTCCCGGAGAGAGTCGGCTTGCGTTCTTACTGCCATGTACGTCCCCTTCCTCCTGTGGCACTGCAGGCTTTGAATAGCCACAGGCCCAGAGGAGCAGCTACGGCGTTCCTTGGCTGAGGCAGTTCGCTTGACGCAGAACACCCTACTTCGAGAAGTTGATTCAGGGAAGGAAACTCAGGGTGACCTGTGTCTCTTTGGGCTTGTGAGAAACCACGGGGATGTCTGCTGAGTGCGCCCACGGAAACGGGGGCCTGCTGCAAGTAGCCTTGCTTTCCCGTTTGGAAGGCTGCGTTCATGCTGCCTTGAAGCTACCTGACCTTCCCTGCTCTCGACAGGCCTGTTAGCCCTGTCAGAGTGCTTTGGGGAACGTTATGAGTCTGCTCTGTCTAAACCAGGTGCTTCCATGGCCGCGGCTCTGGTCCGCCTGACAAGCTCTAGAGCTAGAGGGAACCTCAACGTGACAAGCTGCCTCCAGCGTAGGCCCCTAGTAGCCGTGCAGAAAGGGAGGCAGGCAGCTGTCTCCATGAGTTCTCAGTCGCGTAGAGGCTTTATTTTAAAGGAAGTGGTACACTTTGGAGGACTCCTAGGCCTCTCGGGTATGCATCACTTTCCCTCCAAGTTCACCGAGTACCTCCAGACCCCTGTGGGGCGGCTGAGCAACTTCGAGGCCCATTGGTTGACCCCCCCACACACCACCCCCGGAGGCCCTCTGTGCGTGCCGCGCGATGGGCTACACACTGGACGTCCCTCGAGGAGCGCTACATTTCCAGAGCCCTCGAACAGCCTCAGGACAGCATTTCGGGTGAGTGCGACTTTGTCATGGCCCTTGTGTGAGCTGCCATGGGAAAACACTGTGCTTTGAATACTTCGAGGACCTCGTACCTGAAGTCACTCTGCCTGAGGAGAAAGTCAGCATCTCACCATGCCGTGTCGCTAACGGCACGCCCAGCACGAACACAGGCCTGGAAGAAAGGCCCCGAGTGGCGGTGCAGAAGCGGAGGCGTGCAGCAGTTTCCATGAGGCGGTGGCCTCGGCTCTGGGCACCTTCAACGGCAGCAGGGTTTTCTGGACACCTAGGAGGCTGGCGCGGGTCCCCTGTTCCCGGCAGGAACACTGAGTACCGCCAGGCCCACCTGGGTCTGCTAAGCAACATCCAGGCCCGTAGCCCTTTAGAGCCCCTCTGTGTATGCCCAGCGTAGGGAAACGCGCTGCAATCCCCTTGGGAGCAGCTTAGGGTCCTCAGCACTCGCACACGTTCCCGGACACCGTTCTGGCACGTCCCACATGGCGTCGAAGTCTTACGCATTACCCTAGGCTGAGCTGAACTCAGAGAAACCCTCGGCTTCGCAGTCCACCTAGGACCTCCTGCCTGAAGTCACCGTGCCTCCCGGAGAGAGTCGGCTTGCGTTCTTACTGCCATGTACGTCCCCTTCCTCCTGTGGCACTGCAGGCTTTGAATAGCCACAGGCCCAGAGGAGCAGCTACGGCGTTCCTTGGCTGAGGCAGTTCGCTTGACGCAGAACACCCTACTTCGAGAAGTTGATTCAGGGAAGGAAACTCAGGGTGACCTGTGTCTCTTTGGGCTTGTGAGAAACCACGGGGATGTCTGCTGAGTGCACCCACGGAAACGGGGGCCTGCTGCAAGTAGCCTTGCTTTCCCGTTTGGAAGGCTGCGTTCATGCTGCCTTGAAGCTACCTGACCTTCCCTGCTCTCGACAGGCCTGTTAGCCCTGTCAGAGTGCTTCGGGGAACGTTATGAGTCTGCTCTGTCTAAAGCAGGTGCTTCCATGGCCGCGGCTCTGGTCCGCCTGACAAGCTCTAGAGCTAGAGGGAACCTCAACGTGACAAGCTGCCTCCAGCGTAGGCCCCTAGTAGCCGTGCAGAAACGGAGGCAGGCAGCTGTCTCCATGAGTTCTCAGTCGCGTAGAGGCTTTATTTTAAAGGAAGTGGTACACTTTGGAGGACTCCTAGGCCTCTCGGGTATGCATCACTTTCCCTCCAAGTTCACCGAGTACCTCCAGACCCCTGTGGGGCGGCTGAGCAACTTCGAGGCCCATTGGTTGACCCCCCCCCACACCACCCCCGGAGGCCCTCTGTGCGTGCCGCGCGATGGGCTACACACTGGACGTCCCTCGAGGAGCGCTACATTTCCAGAGCCCTCGAACAGCCTCAGGACAGCATTTCGGGTGAGTGCGACTTTGTCATGGCCCTTGTGTGAGCTGCCATGGGAAAACACTGTGCTTTGAATACTTCGAGGACCTCGTACCTGAGGTCACTCTGCCTGAGGAGAAAGTCAGCATCTCACCATGCCGTGTCGCTAACGGCACGCGCAGCACGAACACAGGCCTGGAAGAAAGGCCCCGAGTGGCGGTGCAGAAGCGGAGGCGTGCAGCAGTTTCCATGAGGCGGTGGCCTCGGCTCTGGGCACCTTCAACGGCAGCAGGGTTTTCTGGACACCTAGGAGGCTGGCGCGGGTCCCCTGTTCCCGGCAGGAACACTGAGTATCGCCAGGCCCACCTGGGTCTGCTAAGCAACATCCAGGCCCGTAGCCCTTTAGAGCCCCTCTGTGGATGCCCAGCGTAGGGAAACGCGCTGCACTCCCCTTGGGAGCAGCTTAGGGTCCTCAGCACTCGCACACGTTCCCGGACACCGTTCTGGCACGTCCCACATGGCGTCGAAGTCTTACGCATTACCCTAGGCTGAGCTGAACTCAGGGAAACCCTCGGCTTCGCAGTCCACCTAGGACCTCCTGCCTGAAGTCACCGTGCCTCCCGGAGAGAGTCGGCTAGCGTTCTTACTGCCATGTACGTCCCCTTCCTCCTGTGGCACTGCAGGCTTTGAATAGCCACAGGCCCAGAGGAGCAGCTACGGCGTTCCTTGGTTGAGGCAGTTCGCTTGACGCAGAACACCCTACTTCGAGAAGTTGATTCAGGGAAGGAAACTCAGGGTGACCTGTGTCTCTTTGGGCTTGTGAGAAACCACGGGGATGTCTGCTGAGTGCGCCCACGGAAACGGGGGCCTGCTGCAAGTAGCCTTGCTTTCCCGTTTGGAAGGCTGCGTTCATGCTGCCTTGAAGCTACCTGACCTTCCCTGCTCTCGACAGGCCTGTTAGCCCTGTCAGAGTGCTTCGGGGTACGTTATGAGTCTGCTCTGTCTAAACCAGGTGCTTCCATGGCCGCGGCTCTGGTCCGCCTGACAAGCTCTAGAGCTAGAGGGAACCTCAACGTGACAAGCTGCCTCCAGCGTAGGCCCCTAGTAGCCGTGCAGAAAGGGAGGCAGGCAGCTGTCTCCATGAGTTCTCAGTCGCGTAGAGGCTTTATTTTAAAGGAAGTAGTACACTTTGGAGGACTCCTAGGCCTCTCGGGTATGCATCACTTTCCCTCCAAGTTCACCGAGTACCTCCAGACCCCTGTGGGGCGGCTGAGCAACTTCGAGGCCCATTGGTTGACCCCCCCCCACACACCACCCCCGGAGGCCCTCTGTGCGTGCCGCGCGATGGGCTACACACTGGACGTCCCTCGAGGAGCGCTACATTTCCAGAGCCCTCGAACAGCCTCAGGACAGCATTTCGGGTGAGTGCGACTTTGTCATGGCCCTTGTGTGAGCTGCCATGGGAAAACACTGTGCTTTGAATACTTCGAGGACCTCGTACCTGAAGTCACTCTGCCCGAGGAGAAAGTCAGCATCTCACCATGCCGTGTCGCTAACGGCACGCCCAGCACGAACACAGGCCTGGAAGAAAGGCCCCGAGTGGCGGTGCAGAAGCGGAGGCGTGCAGCAGTTTCCATGAGGCGGTGGCCTCGGCTCTGGGCACCTTCAACGGCAGCAGGGTTTTCTGGACACCTAGGAGGCTGGCGCGGGTCCCCTGTTCCCGGCAGGAACACTGAGTACCGCCAGGCCCACCTGGGTCTGCGAAGCAACATCCAGGCCCGTAGCCCTTTAGAGCCCCTCTGTGTATGCCCAGCGTAGGGAAACGCGCTGCACTCCCCTTGGGAGCAGCTTAGGGTCCTCAGCACTCGCACACGTTCCCGGACACCGTTCTGGCACGTCCCACATGGCGTCGAAGTCCTACGCATTACCCTAGGCTGAGCTGAACTCAGAGAAACCCTCGGCTTCGCAGTCCACCTAGGACCTCCTGCCTGAAGTCACCGTGCCTCCCGGAGAGAGTCGGCTTGCGTTCTTACTGCCATGTACGTCCCCTTCCTCCTGTGGCACTGCAGGCTTTGAATAGCCACAGGCCCAGAGGAGCAGCTACGGCGTTCCTTGGCTGAGGCAGTTCGCTTGACGCAGAACACCCTACTTCGAGAAGTTGATTCAGGGAAGGAAACTCAGGGTGACCTGTGTCTCTTTGGGCTTGTGAGAAACCACGGGGATGTCTGCTGAGTGCGCCCACGGAAACGGGGGCCTGCTGCAAGTAGCCTTGCTTTCCCGTTTGGAAGGCTGCGTTCATGCTGCCTTGAAGCTACCTGACCTTCCCTGCTCTCGACAGGCCTGTTAGCCCTGTCAGAGTGCTTCGGGGAACGTTATGAGTCTGCTCTGTCTAAACCACGTGCTTCCATGGCCGCGGCTCTGGTCCGCCTGACAAGCTCTAGAGCTAGAGGGAACCTCAACGTGACAAGCTGCCTCCAGCGTAGGCCCCTAGTAGCCGTGCAGAAAGGGAGGCAGGCAGCTGTCTCCATGAGTTCTCAGTCGCGTAGAGGCTTTATTTTAAAGGAAGTGGTACACTTTGGAGGACTCCTAGGCCTCTCGGGTATGCATCACTTTCCCTCCAAGTTCACCGAGTACCTCCAGACCCCTGTGGGGCGGCTGAGCAACTTCGAGGCCCATTGGTTGACCCCCCCACACACCACCCCCGGAGGCCCTCTGTGCGTGCCGCGCGATGGGCTACACACTGGACGTCCCTCGAGGAGCGCTACATTTCCAGAGCCCTCGAACAGCCTCAGGACAGCATTTCGGGTGAGTGCGACTTTGTCATGGCCCTTGTGTGAGCTGCCATGGGAAAACACTGTGCTTTGAATACTTCGAGGACCTCGTACCTGAAGTCACTCTGCCCGAGGAGAAAGTCAGCATCTCACCATGCCGTGTCGCTAACGGCACGCCCAGCACGAACACAGGCCTGGAAGAAAGGCCCCGAGTGGCGGTGCAGAAGCGGAGGCGTGCAGCAGTTTCCATGAGGCGGTGGCCTCGGCTCTGGGCACCTTCAACGGCAGCAGGGTTTTCTGGACACCTAGGAGGCTGGCGCGGGCCCCCTGTTCCCGGCAGGAACACTGAGTACCGCCAGGCCCACCTGGGTCTGCTAAGCAACATCCAGGCCCGTAGCCCTTTAGAGCCCCTCTGTGGATGCCCAGCGTAGGGAAACGCGCTGCACTCCCCTTGGGAGCAGCTTAGGGTCCTCAGCACTCGCACACGTTCCCGGACACCGTTCTGGCACGTCCCACATGGCGTCGAAGTCCTACGCATTACCCTAGGCTGAGCTGAACTCAGAGAAACCCTCGGCTTCGCAGTCCACCTAGGACCTCCTGCCTGAAGTCACCGTGCCTCCCGGAGAGAGTCGGCTTGCGTTCTTACTGCCATGTACGTCCCCTTCCTCCTGTGGCACTGCAGGCTTTGAATAGCCACAGGCCCAGAGGAGCAGCTACGGCGTTCCTTGGCTGAGGCAGTTCGCTTGACGCAGAACACCCTACTTCGAGAAGTTGATTCAGGGAAGGAAACTCAGGGTGACCTGTGTCTCTTTGGGCTTGTGAGAAACCACGGGGATGTCTGCTGAGTGCGCCCACGGAAACGGGGGCCTGCTGCAAGTAGCCTTGCTTTCCCGTTTGGAAGGCTGCGTTCATGCTGCCTTGAAGCTACCTGACCTTCCCTGCTCTCGACAGGCCTGTTAGCCCTGTCAGAGTGCTTCGGGGAACGTTATGAGTCTGCTCTGTCTAAACCAGGTGCTTCCATGGCCGCGGCTCTGGTCCGCCTGACAAGCTCTAGAGCTAGAGGGAACCTCAACGTGACAAGCTGCCTCCAGCGTAGGCCCCTAGTAGCCGTGCAGAAAGGGAGGCAGGCAGCTGTCTCCATGAGTTCTCAGTCGCGTAGAGGCTTTATTTTAAAGGAAGTGGTACACTTTGGAGGACTCCTAGGCCTCTCGGGTATGCATCACTTTCCCTCCAAGTTCACCGAGTACCTCCAGACCCCTGTGGGGCGGCTGAGCAACTTCGAGGCCCATTGGTTGACCCCCCCCCACACCACCCCCGGAGGCCCTCTGTGCGTGCCGCGCGATGGGCTACACACTGGACGTCCCTCGAGGAGCGCTACATTTCCAGAGCCCTCGAACAGCCTCAGGACAGCATTTCGGGTGAGTGCGACTTTGTCATGGCCCTTGTGTGAGCTGCCATGGGAAAACACTGTGCTTTGAATACTTCGAGGACCTCGTACCTGAAGTCACTCTGCCCGAGGAGAAAGTCAGCATCTCACCATGCCGTGTCGCTAACGGCACGCCCAGCACGAACACAGGCCTGGAAGAAAGGCCCCGAGTGGCGGTGCAGAAGCGGAGGCGTGCAGCAGTTTCCATGAGGCGGTGGCCTCGGCTCTGGGCACCTTCAACGGCAGCAGGGTTTTCTGGACACCTAGGAGGCTGGCGCGGGTCCCCTGTTCCCGGCAGGAACACTGAGTACCGCCAGGCCCACCTGGGTCTGCTAAGCAACATCCAGGCCCGTAGCCCTTTAGAGCCCCTCTGTGTATGCCCAGCGTAGGGAAACGCGCTGCACTCCCCTTGGGAGCAGCTTAGGGTCCTCAGCACTCGCACACGTTCCCGGACACCGTTCTGGCACGTCCCACATGGCGTCGAAGTCTTACGCATTACCCTAGGCTGAGCTGAACTCAGGGAAACCCTCGGCTTCGCAGTCCACCTAGGACCTCCTGCCTGAAGTCACCGTGCCTCCCGGAGAGAGTCGGCTAGCGTTCTTACTGCCATGTACGTCCCCTTCCTCCTGTGGCACTGCAGGCTTTGAATAGCCACAGGCCCAGAGGAGCAGCTACGGCGTTCCTTGGTTGAGGCAGTTCGCTTGACGCAGAACACCCTACTTCGAGAAGTTGATTCAGGGAAGGAAACTCAGGGTGACCTGTGTCTCTTTGGGCTTGTGAGAAACCACGGGGATGTCTGCTGAGTGCGCCCACGGAAACGGGGGCCTGCTGCAAGTAGCCTTGCTTTCCCGTTTGGAAGGCTGCGTTCATGCTGCCTTGAAGCTACCTGACCTTCCCTGCTCTCGACAGGCCTGTTAGCCCTGTCAGAGTGCTTCGGGGTACGTTATGAGTCTGCTCTGTCTAAACCAGGTGCTTCCATGGCCGCGGCTCTGGTCCGCCTGACAAGCTCTAGAGCTAGAGGGAACCTCAACGTGACAAGCTGCCTCCAGCGTAGGCCCCTAGTAGCCGTGCAGAAAGGGAGGCAGGCAGCTGTCTCCATGAGTTCTCAGTGGCGTAGAGGCTTTATTTTAAAGGAAGTAGTACACTTTGGAGGACTCCTAGGCCTCTCGGGTATGCATCACTTTCCCTCCAAGTTCACCGAGTACCTCCAGACCCCTGTGGGGCGGCTGAGCAACTTCGAGGCCCATTGGTTGACCCCCCCCCCCACACCACCCCCGGAGGCCCTCTGTGCGTGCCGCGCGATGGGCTACACACTGGACGTCCCTCGAGGAGCGCTACATTTCCAGAGCCCTCGAACAGCCTCAGGACAGCATTTCGGGTGAGTGCGACTTTGTCATGGCCCTTGTGTGAGCTGCCATGGGAAAACACTGTGCTTTGAATACTTCGAGGACCTCGTACCTGAAGTCACTCTGCCCGAGGAGAAAGTCAGCATCTCACCATGCCGTGTCGCTAACGGCACGCGCAGCACGAACACAGGCCTGGAAGAAAGGCCCCGAGTGGCGGTGCAGAAGCGGAGGCGTGCAGCAGTTTCCATGAGGCGGTGGCCTCGGCTCTGGGCACCTTCAACGGCAGCAGGGTTTTCTGGACACCTAGGAGGCTGGCGCGGGTCCCCTGTTCCCGGCAGGAACACTGAGTATCGCCAGGCCCACCTGGGTCTGCGAAGCAACATCCAGGCCCGTAGCCCTTTAGAGCCCCTCTGTGGATGCCCAGCGTAGGGAAACGCGCTGCACTCCCCTTGGGAGCAGCTTAGGGTCCTCAGCACTCGCACACGTTCCCGGACACCGTTCTGGCACGTCCCACATGGCGTCGAAGTCCTACGCATTACCCTAGGCTGAGCTGAACTCAGAGAAACCCTCGGCTTCGCAGTCCACCTAGGACCTCCTGCCTGAAGTCACCGTGCCTCCCGGAGAGAGTCGGCTTGCGTTCTTACTGCCATGTACGTCCCCTTCCTCCTGTGGCACTGCAGGCTTTGAATAGCCACAGGCCCAGAGGAGCAGCTACGGCGTTCCTTGGCTGAGGCAGTTCGCTTGACGCAGAACACCCTACTTCGAGAAGTTGATTCAGGGAAGGAAACTCAGGGTGACCTGTGTCTCTTTGGGCTTGTGAGAAACCACGGGGATGTCTGCTGAGTGCGCCCACGGAAACGGGGGCCTGCTGCAAGTAGCCTTGCTTTCCCGTTTGGAAGGCTGCGTTCATGCTGCCTTGAAGCTACCTGACCTTCCCTGCTCTCGACAGGCCTGTTAGCCCTGTCAGAGTGCTTCGGGGAACGTTATGAGTCTGCTCTGTCTAAAGCAGGTGCTTCCATGGCCGCGGCTCTGGTCCGCCTGACAAGCTCTAGAGCTAGAGGGAACCTCAACGTGACAAGCTGCCTCCAGCGTAGGCCCCTAGTAGCCGTGCAGAAAGGGAGGCAGGCAGCTGTCTCCATGAGTTCTCAGTCGCGTAGAGGCTTTATTTTAAAGGAAGTGGTACACTTTGGAGGACTCCTAGGCCTCTCGGGTATGCATCACTTTCCCTCCAAGTTCACCGAGTACCTCCAGACCCCTGTGGGGCGGCTGAGCAACTTCGAGGCCCATTGGTTGACCCCCCCCCACACCACCCCCGGAGGCCCTCTGTGCGTGCCGCGCGATGGGCTACACACTGGACGTCCCTCGAGGAGCGCTACATTTCCAGAGCCCTCGAACAGCCTCAGGACAGCATTTCGGGTGAGTGCGACTTTGTCATGGCCCTTGTGTGAGCTGCCATGGGAAAACACTGTGCTTTGAATACTTCGAGGACCTCGTACCTGAAGTCACTCTGCCCGAGGAGAAAGTCAGCATCTCACCATGCCGTGTCGCTAACGGCACGCCCAGCACGAACACAGGCCTGGAAGAAAGGCCCCGAGTGGCGGTGCAGAAGCGGAGGCGTGCAGCAGTTTCCATGAGGCGGTGGCCTCGGCTCTGGGCACCTTCAACGGCAGCAGGGTTTTCTGGACACCTAGGAGGCTGGCGCGGGCCCCCTGTTCCCGGCAGGAACACTGAGTACCGCCAGGCCCACCTGGGTCTGCTAAGCAACATCCAGGCCCGTAGCCCTTTAGAGCCCCTCTGTGTATGCCCAGCGTAGGGAAATGCGCTGCACTCCCCTTGGGAGCAGCTTAGGGTCCTCAGCACTCGCACACGTTCCCGGACACCGTTCTGGCACGTCCCACATGGCGTCGAAGTCTTACGCATTACCCTAGGCTGAGCTGAACTCAGGGAAACCCTCGGCTTCGCAGTCCACCTAGGACCTCCTGCCTGAAGTCACCGTGCCTCCCGGAGAGAGTCGGCTAGCGTTCTTACTGCCATGTACGTCCCCTTCCTCCTGTGGCACTGCAGGCTTTGAATAGCCACAGGCCCAGAGGAGCAGCTACGGCGTTCCTTGGTTGAGGCAGTTCGCTTGACGCAGAACACCCTACTTCGAGAAGTTGATTCAGGGAAGGAAACTCAGGGTGACCTGTGTCTCTTTGGGCTTGTGAGAAACCACGGGGATGTCTGCTGAGTGCGCCCACGGAAACGGGGGCCTGCTGCAAGTAGCCTTGCTTTCCCGTTTGGAAGGCTGCGTTCATGCTGCCTTGAAGCTACCTGACCTTCCCTGCTCTCGACAGGCCTGTTAGCCCTGTCAGAGTGCTTCGGGGTACGTTATGAGTCTGCTCTGTCTAAACCAGGTGCTTCCATGGCCGCGGCTCTGGTCCGCCTGACAAGCTCTAGAGCTAGAGGGAACCTCAACGTGACAAGCTGCCTCCAGCGTAGGCCCCTAGTAGCCGTGCAGAAAGGGAGGCAGGCAGCTGTCTCCATGAGTTCTCAGTCGCGTAGAGGCTTTATTTTAAAGGAAGTAGTACACTTTGGAGGACTCCTAGGCCTCTCGGGTATGCATCACTTTCCCTCCAAGTTCACCGAGTACCTCCAGACCCCTGTGGGGCGGCTGAGCAACTTCGAGGCCCATTGGTTGACCCCCCCCCCACACACCACCCCCGGAGGCCCTCTGTGCGTGCCGCGCGATGGGCTACACACTGGACGTCCCTCGAGGAGCGCTACATTTCCAGAGCCCTCGAACAGCCTCAGGACAGCATTTCGGGTGAGTGCGACTTTGTCATGGCCCTTGTGTGAGCTGCCATGGGAAAACACTGTGCTTTGAATACTTCGAGGACCTCGTACCTGAAGTCACTCTGCCTGAGGAGAAAGTCAGCATCTCACCATGCCGTGTCGCTAACGGCACGCGCAGCACGAACACAGGCCTGGAAGAAAGGCCCCGAGTGGCGGTGCAGAAGCGGAGGCGTGCAGCAGTTTCCATGAGGCGGTGGCCTCGGCTCTGGGCACCTTCAACGGCAGCAGGGTTTTCTGGACACCTAGGAGGCTGGCGCGGGTCCCCTGTTCCCGGCAGGAACACTGAGTATCGCCAGGCCCACCTGGGTCTGCTAAGCAACATCCAGGCCCGTAGCCATTTAGAGCCCCTCTGTGGATGCCCAGCGTAGGGAAACGCGCTGCACTCCCCTTGGGAGCAGCTTAGGGTCCTCAGCACTCGCACACGTTCCCGGACACCGTTCTGGCACGTCCCACATGGCGTCGAAGTCCTACGCATTACCCTAGGCTGAGCTGAACTCAGAGAAACCCTCGGCTTCGCAGTCCACCTAGGACCTCCTGCCTGAAGTCACCGTGCCTCCCGGAGAGAGTCGGCTTGCGTTCTTACTGCCATGTACGTCCCCTTCCTCCTGTGGCACTGCAGGCTTTGAATAGCCACAGGCCCAGAGGAGCAGCTACGGCGTTCCTTGGCTGAGGCAGTTCGCTTGACGCAGAACACCCTACTTCGAGAAGTTGATTCAGGGAAGGAAACTCAGGGTGACCTGTGTCTCTTTGTGCTTGTGAGAAACCACGGGGATGTCTGCTGAGTGCGCCCACGGAAACGGGGGCCTGCTGCAAGTAGCCTTGCTTTCCCGTTTGGAAGGCTGCGTTCATGCTGCCTTGAAGCTACCTGACCTTCCCTGCTCTCGACAGGCCTGTTAGCCCTGTCAGAGTGCTTCGGGGAACGTTATGAGTCTGCTCTGTCTAAAGCAGGTGCTTCCATGGCCGCGGCTCTGGTCCGCCTGACAAGCTCTAGAGCTAGAGGGAACCTCAACGTGACAAGCTGCCTCCAGCGTAGGCCCCTAGTAGCCGTGCAGAAAGGGAGGCAGGCAGCTGTCTCCATGAGTTCTCAGTCGCGTAGAGGCTTTATTTTAAAGGAAGTAGTACACTTTGGAGGACTCCTAGGCCTCTCGGGTATGCATCACTTTCCCTCCAAGTTCACCGAGTACCTCCAGACCCCTGTGGGGCGGCTGAGCAACTTCGAGGCCCATTGGTTGACCCCCCCCCCCACACCACCCCCGGAGGCCCTCTGTGCGTGCCGCGCGATGGGCTACACACTGGACGTCCCTCGAGGAGCGCTACATTTCCAGAGCCCTCGAACAGCCTCAGGACAGCATTTCGGGTGAGTGCGACTTTGTCATGGCCCTTGTGTGAGCTGCCATGGGAAAACACTGTGCTTTGAATACTTCGAGGACCTCGTACCTGAAGTCACTCTGCCTGAGGAGAAAGTCAGCATCTCACCATGCCGTGTCGCTAACGGCACGCGCAGCACGAACACAGGCCTGGAAGAAAGGCCCCGAGTGGCGGTGCAGAAGCGGAGGCGTGCAGCAGTTTCCATGAGGCGGTGGCCTCGGCTCTGGGCACCTTCAACGGCAGCAGGGTTTTCTGGACACCTAGGAGGCTGGCGCGGGTCCCCTGTTCCCGGCAGGAACACTGAGTATCGCCAGGCCCACCTGGGTCTGCGAAGCAACATCCAGGCCCGTAGCCCTTTAGAGCCCCTCTGTGGATGCCCAGCGTAGGGAAACGCGCTGCACTCCCCTTGGGAGCAGCTTAGGGTCCTCAGCACTCGCACACGTTCCCGGACACCGTTCTGGCACGTCCCACATGGCGTCGAAGTCCTACGCATTACCCTAGGCTGAGCTGAACTCAGAGAAACCCTCGGCTTCGCAGTCCACCTAGGACCTCCTGCCTGAAGTCACCGTGCCTCCCGGAGAGAGTCGGCTTGCGTTCTTACTGCCATGTACGTCCCCTTCCTCCTGTGGCACTGCAGGCTTTGAATAGCCACAGGCCCAGAGGAGCAGCTACGGCGTTCCTTGGCTGAGGCAGTTCGCTTGACGCAGAACACCCTACTTCGAGAAGTTGATTCAGGGAAGGAAACTCAGGGTGACCTGTGTCTCTTTGGGCTTGTGAGAAACCACGGGGATGTCTGCTGAGTGCGCCCACGGAAACGGGGGCCTGCTGCAAGTAGCCTTGCTTTCCCGTTTGGAAGGCTGCGTTCATGCTGCCTTGAAGCTACCTGACCTTCCCTGCTCTCGACAGGCCTGTTAGCCCTGTCAGAGTGCTTCGGGGAACGTTATGAGTCTGCTCTGTCTAAACCAGGTGCTTCCATGGCCGCGGCTCTGGTCCGCCTGACAAGCTCTAGAGCTAGAGGGAACCTCAACGTGACAAGCTGCCTCCAGCGTAGGCCCCTAGTAGCCGTGCAGAAAGGGAGGCAGGCAGCTGTCTCCATGAGTTCTCAGTCGCGTAGAGGCTTTATTTTAAAGGAAGTGGTACACTTTGGAGGACTCCTAGGCCTCTCGGGTATGCATCACTTTCCCTCCAAGTTCACCGAGTACCTCCAGACCCCTGTGGGGCGGCTGAGCAACTTCGAGGCCCATTGGTTGACCCCCCCCCACACCACCCCCGGAGGCCCTCTGTGCGTGCCGCGCGATGGGCTACACACTGGACGTCCCTCGAGGAGCGCTACATTTCCAGAGCCCTCGAACAGCCTCAGGACAGCATTTCGGGTGAGTGCGACTTTGTCATGGCCCTTGTGTGAGCTGCCATGGGAAAACACTGTGCTTTGAATACTTCGAGGACCTCGTACCTGAAGTCACTCTGCCCGAGGAGAAAGTCAGCATCTCACCATGCCGTGTCGCTAACGGCACGCCCAGCACGAACACAGGCCTGGAAGAAAGGCCCCGAGTGGCGGTGCAGAAGCGGAGGCGTGCAGCAGTTTCCATGAGGCGGTGGCCTCGGCTCTGGGCACCTTCAACGGCAGCAGGGTTTTCTGGACACCTAGGAGGCTGGCGCGGGCCCCCTGTTCCCGGCAGGAACACTGAGTACCGCCAGGCCCACCTGGGTCTGCTAAGCAACATCCAGGCCCGTAGCCCTTTAGAGCCCCTCTGTGTATGCCCAGCGTAGGGAAATGCGCTGCACTCCCCTTGGGAGCAGCTTAGGGTCCTCAGCACTCGCACACGTTCCCGGACACCGTTCTGGCACGTCCCACATGGCGTCGAAGTCTTACGCATTACCCTAGGCTGAGCTGAACTCAGGGAAACCCTCGGCTTCGCAGTCCACCTAGGACCTCCTGCCTGAAGTCACCGTGCCTCCCGGAGAGAGTCGGCTAGCGTTCTTACTGCCATGTACGTCCCCTTCCTCCTGTGGCACTGCAGGCTTTGAATAGCCACAGGCCCAGAGGAGCAGCTACGGCGTTCCTTGGTTGAGGCAGTTCGCTTGACGCAGAACACCCTACTTCGAGAAGTTGATTCAGGGAAGGAAACTCAGGGTGACCTGTGTCTCTTTGGGCTTGTGAGAAACCACGGGGATGTCTGCTGAGTGCGCCCACGGAAACGGGGGCCTGCTGCAAGTAGCCTTGCTTTCCCGTTTGGAAGGCTGCGTTCATGCTGCCTTGAAGCTACCTGACCTTCCCTGCTCTCGACAGGCCTGTTAGCCCTGTCAGAGTGCTTCGGGGTACGTTATGAGTCTGCTCTGTCTAAACCAGGTGCTTCCATGGCCGCGGCTCTGGTCCGCCTGACAAGCTCTAGAGCTAGAGGGAACCTCAACGTGACAAGCTGCCTCCAGCGTAGGCCCCTAGTAGCCGTGCAGAAAGGGAGGCAGGCAGCTGTCTCCATGAGTTCTCAGTCGCGTAGAGGCTTTATTTTAAAGGAAGTAGTACACTTTGGAGGACTCCTAGGCCTCTCGGGTATGCATCACTTTCCCTCCAAGTTCACCGAGTACCTCCAGACCCCTGTGGGGTGGCTGAGCAACTTCGAGGCCCATTGGTTGACCCCCCCCCCCCCACACCACCCCCGGAGGCCCTCTGTGCGTGCCGCGCGATGGGCTACACACTGGACGTCCCTCGAGGAGCGCTACATTTCCAGAGCCCTCGAACAGCCTCAGGACAGCATTTCGGGTGAGTGCGACTTTGTCATGGCCCTTGTGTGAGCTGCCATGGGAAAACACTGTGCTTTGAATACTTCGAGGACCTCGTACCTGAAGTCACTCTGCCTGAGGAGAAAGTCAGCATCTCACCATGCCGTGTCGCTAACGGCACGCGCAGCACGAACACAGGCCTGGAAGAAAGGCCCCGAGTGGCGGTGCAGAAGCGGAGGCGTGCAGCAGTTTCCATGAGGCGGTGGCCTCGGCTCTGGGCACCTTCAACGGCAGCAGGGTTTTCTGGACACCTAGGAGGCTGGCGCGGGTCCCCTGTTCCCGGCAGGAACACTGAGTATCGCCAGGCCCACCTGGGTCTGCTAAGCAACATCCAGGCCCGTAGCCCTTTAGAGCCCCTCTGTGGATGCCCAGCGTAGGGAAACGCGCTGCACTCCCCTTGGGAGCAGCTTAGGGTCCTCAGCACTCGCACACGTTCCCGGACACCGTTCTGGCACGTCCCACATGGCGTCGAAGTCCTACGCATTACCCTAGGCTGAGCTGAACTCAGAGAAACCCTCGGCTTCGCAGTCCACCTAGGACCTCCTGCCTGAAGTCACCGTGCCTCCCGGAGAGAGTCGGCTTGCGTTCTTACTGCCATGTACGTCCCCTTCCTCCTGTGGCACTGCAGGCTTTGAATAGCCACAGGCCCAGAGGAGCAGCTACGGCGTTCCTTGGCTGAGGCAGTTCGCTTGACGCAGAACACCCTACTTCGAGAAGTTGATTCAGGGAAGGAAACTCAGGGTGACCTGTGTCTCTTTGGGCTTGTGAGAAACCACGGGGATGTCTGCTGAGTGCGCCCACGGAAACGGGGGCCTGCTGCAAGTAGCCTTGCTTTCCCGTTTGGAAGGCTGCGTTCATGCTGCCTTGAAGCTACCTGACCTTCCCTGCTCTCGACAGGCCTTTTAGCCCTGTCAGAGTGCTTCGGGGAACGTTATGAGTCTGCTCTGTCTAAACCAGGTGCTTCCATGGCCGCGGCTCTGGTCCGCCTGACAAGCTCTAGAGCTAGAGGGAACCTCAACGTGACAAGCTGCCTCCAGCGTAGGCCCCTAGTAGCCGTGCAGAAAGGGAGGCAGGCAGCTGTCTCCATCAGTTCTCAGTCGCGTAGAGGCTTTATTTTAAAGGAAGTGGTACACTTTGGAGGACTCCTAGGCCTCTCGGGTATGCATCACTTTCCCTCCAAGTTCACCGAGTACCTCCAGACCCCTGTGGGGCGGCTGAGCAACTTCGAGGCCCATTGGTTGACCCCCCCACACACCACCCCCGGAGGCCCTCTGTGCGTGCCGCGCGATGGGCTACACACTGGACGTCCCTCGAGGAGCGCTACATTTCCAGAGCCCTCGAACAGCCTCAGGACAGCATTTCGGGTGAGTGCGACTTTGTCATGGCCCTTGTGTGAGCTGCCATGGGAAAACACTGTGCTTTGAATACTTCGAGGACCTCGTACCTGAAGTCACTCTGCCCGAGGAGAAAGTCAGCATCTCACCATGCCGTGTCGCTAACGGCACGCCCAGCACGAACACAGGCCTGGAAGAAAGGCCCCGAGTGGCGGTGCAGAAGCGGAGGCGTGCAGCAGTTTCCATGAGGCGGTGGCCTCGGCTCTGGGCACCTTCAACGGCAGCAGGGTTTTCTGGACACCTAGGAGGCTGGCGCGGGCCCCCTGTTCCCGGCAGGAACACTGAGTACCGCCAGGCCCACCTGGGTCTGCTAAGCAACATCCAGGCCCGTAGCCCTTTAGAGCCCCTCTGTGTATGCCCAGCGTAGGGAAATGCGCTGCACTCCCCTTGGGAGCAGCTTAGGGTCCTCAGCACTCGCACACGTTCCCGGACACCGTTCTGGCACGTCCCACATGGCGTCGAAGTCTTACGCATTACCCTAGGCTGAGCTGAACTCAGGGAAACCCTCGGCTTCGCAGTCCACCTAGGACCTCCTGCCTGAAGTCACCGTGCCTCCCGGAGAGAGTCGGCTAGCGTTCTTACTGCCATGTACGTCCCCTTCCTCCTGTGGCACTGCAGGCTTTGAATAGCCACAGGCCCAGAGGAGCAGCTACGGCGTTCCTTGGTTGAGGCAGTTCGCTTGACGCAGAACACCCTACTTCGAGAAGTTGATTCAGGGAAGGAAACTCAGGGTGACCTGTGTCTCTTTGGGCTTGTGAGAAACCACGGGGATGTCTGCTGAGTGCGCCCACGGAAACGGGGGCCTGCTGCAAGTAGCCTTGCTTTCCCGTTTGGAAGGCTGCGTTCATGCTGCCTTGAAGCTACCTGACCTTCCCTGCTCTCGACAGGCCTGTTAGCCCTGTCAGAGTGCTTCGGGGTACGTTATGAGTCTGCTCTGTCTAAACCAGGTGCTTCCATGGCCGCGGCTCTGGTCCGCCTGACAAGCTCTAGAGCTAGAGGGAACCTCAACGTGACAAGCTGCCTCCAGCGTAGGCCCCTAGTAGCCGTGCAGAAAGGGAGGCAGGCAGCTGTCTCCATGAGTTCTCAGTCGCGTAGAGGCTTTATTTTAAAGGAAGTAGTACACTTTGGAGGACTCCTAGGCCTCTCGGGTATGCATCACTTTCCCTCCAAGTTCACCGAGTACCTCCAGACCCCTGTGGGGCGGCTGAGCAACTTCGAGGCCCATTGGTTGACCCCCCCCCCACACCACCCCCGGAGGCCCTCTGTGCGTGCCGCGCGATGGGCTACACACTGGACGTCCCTCGAGGAGCGCTACATTTCCAGAGCCCTCGAACAGCCTCAGGACAGCATTTCGGGTGAGTGCGACTTTGTCATGGCCCTTGTGTGAGCTGCCATGGGAAAACACTGTGCTTTGAATACTTCGAGGACCTCGTACCTGAAGTCACTCTGCCCGAGGAGAAGGTCAGCATCTCACCATGCCGTGTCGCTAACGGCACGCCCAGCACGAACACAGGCCTGGAAGAAAGGCCCCGAGTGGCGGTGCAGAAGCGGAGGCGTGCAGCAGTTTCCATGAGGCGGTGGCCTCGGCTCTGGGCACCTTCAACGGCAGCAGGGTTTTCTGGACACCTAGGAGGCTGGCGCGGGCCCCCTGTTCCCGGCAGGAACACTGAGTACCGCCAGGCCCACCTGGGTCTGCGAAGCAACATCCAGGCCCGTAGCCCTTTAGAGCCCCTCTGTGTATGCCCAGCGTAGGGAAACGCGCTGCACTCCCCTTGGGAGCAGCTTAGGGTCCTCAGCACTCGCACACGTTCCCGGACACCGTTCTGGCACGTCCCACATGGCGTCGAAGTCTTACGCATTACCCTAGGCTGAGCTGAACTCAGGGAAACCCTCGGCTTCGCAGTCCACCTAGGACCTCCTGCCTGAAGTCACCGTGCCTCCCGGAGAGAGTCGGCTAGCGTTCTTACTGCCATGTACGTCCCCTTCCTCCTGTGGCACTGCAGGCTTTGAATAGCCACAGGCCCAGAGGAGCAGCTACGGCGTTCCTTGGTTGAGGCAGTTCGCTTGACGCAGAACACCCTACTTCGAGAAGTTGATTCAGGGAAGGAAACTCAGGGTGACCTGTGTCTCTTTGGGCTTGTGAGAAACCACGGGGATGTCTGCTGAGTGCGCCCACGGAAACGGGGGCCTGCTGCAAGTAGCCTTGCTTTCCCGTTTGGAAGGCTGCGTTCATGCTGCCTTGAAGCTACCTGACCTTCCCTGCTCTCGACAGGCCTGTTAGCCCTGTCAGAGTGCTTCGGGGTACGTTATGAGTCTGCTCTGTCTAAACCAGGTGCTTCCATGGCCGCGGCTCTGGTCCGCCTGACAAGCTCTAGAGCTAGAGGGAACCTCAACGTGACAAGCTGCCTCCAGCGTAGGCCCCTAGTAGCCGTGCAGAAAGGGAGGCAGGCAGCTGTCTCCATCAGTTCTCAGTCGCGAAGAGGCTTTATTTTAAAGGAAGTGGTACACTTTGGAGGACTCCTAGGCCTCTCGGGTATGCATCACTTACCCTCCAAGTTCACCGAGTACCTCCAGACCCCTGTGGGGCGGCTGAGCAACTTCGAGGCCCATTGGTTGACCCCCCCCCACACAACCCCCGGAGGCCCTCTGTGCGTGCCGCGCGATGGGCTACACACTGGACGTCCCTCGAGGAGCGCTACATTTCCAGAGCCCTCGAACAGCCTCAGGACAGCATTTCGGGTGAGTGCGACTTTGTCATGGCCCTTGTGTGAGCTGCCATGGGAAAACACTGTGCTTTGAATACTTCGAGGACCTCGTACCTGAAGTCACTCTGCCCGAGGAGAAAGTCAGCATCTCACCATGCCGTGTCGCTAACGGCACGCCCAGCACGAACACAGGCCTGGAAGAAAGGCCCCGAGTGGCGGTGCAGAAGCGGAGGCGTGCAGCAATTTCCATGGAGGCGGTGGCCTCGGCTCTGGGCACCTTCAACGACAGCAGGGTTTTCTGGACACCTAGGAGGCTGGCGCGGGCCCCTTGTTCCCGGCAGGAACACTGAGTACCGCCAGGCCCACCTGGGTCTGCTAAGCAACATCCAGGCCCGTAGCCCTTTAGAGCCCCTCTGTGTATGCCCAGCGTAGGGAAACGCGCTGCACTCCCCTTGGGAGCAGCTTAGGGTCCTCAGCACTCGCACACGTTCCCGGACACCGTTCTGGCACGTCCCACATGGCGTCGATGTCTTACGCATTACCCTAGGCTGAGCTGAACTCAGAGAAACCCTCGGCTTCGCAGTCCACCTAGGACCTCCTGCCTGAAGTCACCGTGCCTCCCGGAGAGAGTCGGCTTGCGTTCTTACTGCCATGTACGTCCCCTTCCTCCTGTGGCACTGCAGGCTTTGAATAGCCACAGGCCCAGAGGAGCAGCTACGGCGTTCCTTGGCTGAGGCAGTTCGCTTGACGCAGAACACCCTACTTCGAGAAGTTGATTCAGGGAAGGAAACTCAGGGTGACCTGTGTCTCTTTGGGCTTGTGAGAAACCACGGGGATGTCTGCTGAGTGCGCCCACGGAAACGGGGGCCTGCTGCAAGTAGCCTTGCTTTCCCGTTTGGAAGGCTGCGTTCATGCTGCCTTGAAGCTACCTGACCTTCCCTGCCCTCGACAGGCCTGTTAGCCCTGTCAGAGTGCTTCGGGGAACGTTATGAGTCTGCTCTGTCTAAACCAGGTGCTTCCATGGCCGCGGCTCTGGTCCGCCTGACAAGCTCTAGAGCTAGAGGGAACCTCAACGTGACAAGCTGCCTCCAGCGTAGGCCCCTAGTAGCCGTGCAGAAAGGGAGGCAGGCAGCTGTCTCCATGAGTTCTCAGTCGCGTAGAGGCTTTATTTTAAAGGAAGTAGTACACTTTGGAGGACTCCTAGGCCTCTCGGGTATGCATCACTTTCCCTCCAAGTTCACCGAGTACCTCCAGACCCCTGTGGGGCGGCTGAGCAACTTCGAGGCCCATTGGTTGACCCCCCACACACACCACCCCCTGGAGGCCCTCTGTGCGTGCCGCGCGATGGGCTACACACTGGACGTCCCTCGAGGAGCGCTACATTTCCAGAGCCCTCGAACAGCCTCAGGACAGCATTTCGGGTGAGTGCGACTTTGTCATGGCCCTTGTGTGAGCTGCCATGGGAAAACACTGTGCTTTGAATACTTCGAGGACCTCGTACCTGAAGTCACTCTGCCCGAGGAGAAGGTCAGCATCTCACCATGCCGTGTCGCTAACGGCACGCCCAGCACGAACACAGGCCTGGAAGAAAGGCCCCAAGTGGCGGTGCAGAAGCGGAGGCGTGCAGCAGTTTCCATGAGGCGGTGGCCTCGGCTCTGGGCACCTTCAACGGCAGCAGGGTTTTCTGGACACCTAGGAGGCTGGCGCGGGTCCCCTGTTCCCGGCAGGAACACTGAGTACCGCCAGGCCCACCTGGGTCTGCTAAGCAACATCCAGGCCCGTAGCCCTTTAGAGCCCCTCTGTGTATTCCCAGCGTAGGGAAACGCGCTGCACTCTCCTTGGGAGCAGCTTAGGGTCCTCAGCACTCGCACACGTTCCCGGACACCGTTCTGGCACGTCCCACATGGCGTCGATGTCTTACGCATTACCCTAGGCTGAGCTGAACTCAGAGAAACCCTCGGCTTCGCAGTCCACCTAGGACCTCCTGCCTGAAGTCACCGTGCCTCCCGGAGAGAGTCGGCTTGCGTTCTTACTGCCATGTACGTCCCCTTCCTCCTGTGGCACTGCAGGCTTTGAATAGCCACAGGCCCAGAGGAGCAGCTACGGCGTTCCTTGGCTGAGGCAGTTCGCTTGACGCAGAACACCCTACTTCGAGAAGTTGATTCAGGGAAGGAAACTCAGGGTGACCTGTGTCTCTTTGGGCTTGTGAGAAACCACGGGGATGTCTGCTGAGTGCGCCCACGGAAACGGGGGCCTGCTGCAAGTAGCCTTGCTTTCCCGTTTGGAAGGCTGCGTTCATGCTGCCTTGAAGCTACCTGACCTTCCCTGCCCTCGACAGGCCTGTTAGCCCTGTCAGAGTGCTTCGGGGAACGTTATGAGTCTGCTCTGTCTAAAGCAGGTGCTTCCATGGCCGCGGCTCTGGTCCGCCTGACAAGCTCTAGAGCTAGAGGGAACCTCAACGTGACAAGCTGCCTCCAGCGTAGGCCCCTAGTAGCCGTGCAGAAAGGGAGGCAGGCAGCTGTCTCCATGAGTTCTCAGTCGCGTAGAGGCTTTATTTTAAAGGAAGTAGTACACTTTGGAGGACTCCTAGGCCTCTCGGGTATGCATCACTTTCCCTCCAAGTTCACCGAGTACCTCCAGACCCCTGTGGGGCGGCTGAGCAACTTCGAGGCCCATTGGTTGACCCCCCACACACACCACCCCCCGGAGGCCCTCTGTGCGTGCCGCGCGATGGGCTACACACTGGACGTCCCTCGAGGAGCGCTACATTTCCAGAGCCCTCGAACAGCCTCAGGACAGCATTTCGGGTGAGTGCGACTTTGTCATGGCCCTTGTGTGAGCTGCCATGGGAAAACACTGTGCTTTGAATACTTCGAGGACCTCGTACCTGAAGTCACTCTGCCCGAGGAGAAGGTCAGCATCTCACCATGCCGTGTCGCTAACGGCACGCCCAGCACGAACACAGGCCTGGAAGAAAGGCCCCGAGTGGCGGTGCAGAAGCGGAGGCGTGCAGCAGTTTCCATGAGGCGGTGGCCTCGGCTCTGGGCACCTTCAACGGCAGCAGGGTTTTCTGGACACCTAGGAGGCTGGCGCGGGTCCCCTGTTCCCGGCAGGAACACTGAGTACCGCCAGGCCCACCTGGGTCTGCTAAGCAACATCCAGGCCCGTAGCCCTTTAGAGCCCCTCTGTGTATGCCCAGCGTAGGGAAATGCGCTGCACTCCCCTTGGGAGCAGCTTAGGGTCCTCAGCACTCGCACACGTTCCCGGACACCGTTCTGGCACGTCCCACATGGCGTCGAAGTCTTACGCATTACCCTAGGCTGAGCTGAACTCAGGGAAACCCTCGGCTTCGCAGTCCACCTAGGACCTCCTGCCTGAAGTCACCGTGCCTCCCGGAGAGAGTCGGCTAGCGTTCTTACTGCCATGTACGTCCCCTTCCTCCTGTGGCACTGCAGGCTTTGAATAGCCACAGGCCCAGAGGAGCAGCTACGGCGTTCCTTGGCTGAGGCAGTTCGCTTGACGCAGAACACCCTACTTCGAGAAGTTGATTCAGGGAAGGAAACTCAGGGTGACCTGTGTCTCTTTGGGCTTGTGAGAAACCACGGGGATGTCTGCTGAGTGCGCCCACGGAAACGGGGGCCTGCTGCAAGTAGCCTTGCTTTCCCGTTTGGAAGGCTGCGTTCATGCTGCCTTGAAGCTACCTGACCTTCCCTGCTCTCGACAGGCCTGTTAGCCCTGTCAGAGTGCTTCGGGGAACGTTATGAGTCTGCTCTGTCTAAAGCAGGTGCTTCCATGGCCGCGGCTCTGGTCCGCCTGACAAGCTCTAGAGCTAGAGGGAACCTCAACGTGACAAGCTGCCTCCAGCGTAGGCCCCTAGTAGCCGTGCAGAAAGGGAGGCAGGCAGCTGTCTCCATGAGTTCTCAGTCGCGTAGAGGCTTTATTTTAAAGGAAGTGGTACACTTTGGAGGACTCCTAGGCCTCTCGGGTATGCATCACTTTCCCTCCAAGTTCACCGAGTACCTCCAGACCCCTGTGGGGCGGCTGAGCAACTTCGAGGCCCATTGGTTGACCCCCCCACACACCACCCCCGGAGGCCCTCTGTGCGTGCCGCGCGATGGGCTACACACTGGACGTCCCTCGAGGAGCGCTACATTTCCAGAGCCCTCGAACAGCCTCAGGACAGCATTTCGGGTGAGTGCGACTTTGTCATGGCCCTTGTGTGAGCTGCCATGGGAAAACACTGTGCTTTGAATACTTCAAGGACCTCGTACCTGAAGTCACTCTGCCCGAGGAGAAAGTCAGCATCTCACCATGCCGTGTCGCTAACGGCACGCCCAGCACGAACACAGGCCTGGAAGAAAGGCCCCGAGTGGCGGTGCAGAAGCGGAGGCGTGCAGCAATTTCCATGGAGGCGTTGGCCTCGGCTCTGGGCACCTTCAACGACAGCAGGGTTTTCTGGACACCTAGGAGGCTGGCGCGGGCCCCCTGTTCCCGGCAGGAACACTGAGTACCGCCAGGCCCACCTGGGTCTGCTAAGCAACATCCAGGCCCGTAGCCCTTTAGAGCCCCTCTGTGTATGCCCAGCGTAGGGAAACGCGCTGCACTCCCCTTGGGAGCAGCTTAGGGTCCTCAGCACTCGCACACGTTCCCGGACACCGTTCTGGCACGTCCCACATGGCGTCGATGTCTTACGCATTACCCTAGGCTGAGCTGAACTCAGAGAAACCCTCGGCTTCGCAGTCCACCTAGGACCTCCTGCCTGAAGTCACCGTGCCTCCCGGAGAGAGTCGGCTTGCGTTCTTACTGCCATGTACGTCCCCTTCCTCCTGTGGCACTGCAGGCTTTGAATAGCCACAGGCCCAGAGGAGCAGCTACGGCGTTCCTTGGCTGAGGCAGTTCGCTTGACGCAGAACACCCTACTTCGAGAAGTTGATTCAGGGAAGGAAACTCAGGGTGACCTGTGTCTCTTTGGGCTTGTGAGAAACCACGGGGATGTCTGCTGAGTGCGCCCACGGAAACGGGGGCCTGCTGCAAGTAGCCTTGCTTTCCCGTTTGGAAGGCTGCGTTCATGCTGCCTTGAAGCTACCTGACCTTCCCTGCCCTCGACAGGCCTGTTAGCCCTGTCAGAGTGCTTCGCGGAACGTTATGAGTCTGCTCTGTCTAAAGCAGGTGCTTCCATGGCCGCGGCTCTGGTCCGCCTGACAAGCTCTAGAGCTAGAGGGAACCTCAACGTGACAAGCTGCCTCCAGCGTAGGCCCCTAGTAGCCGTGCAGAAAGGGAGGCAGGCAGCTGTCTCCATCAGTTCTCAGTCGCGTAGAGGCTTTATTTTAAAGGAAGTAGTACACTTTGGAGGACTCCTAGGCCTCTCGGGTATGCATCACTTTCCCTCCAAGTTCACCGAGTACCTCCAGACCCCTGTGGGGCGGCTGAGCAACTTCGAGGCCCATTGGTTGACCCCCCACACACACCACCCCCCGGAGGCCCTCTGTGCGTGCCGCGCGATGGGCTACACACTGGACGTCCCTCGAGGAGCGCTACATTTCCAGAGCCCTCGAACAGCCTCAGGACAGCATTTCGGGTGAGTGCGACTTTGTCATGGCCCTTGTGTGAGCTGCCATGGGAAAACACTGTGCTTTGAATACTTCGAGGACCTCGTACCTGAAGTCACTCTGCCCGAGGAGAAGGTCAGCATCTCACCATGCCGTGTCGCTAACGGCACGCCCAGCACGAACACAGGCCTGGAAGAAAGGCCCCGAGTGGCGGTGCAGAAGCGGAGGCGTGCAGCAGTTTCCATGAGGCGGTGGCCTCGGCTCTGGGCACCTTCAACGGCAGCAGGGTTTTCTGGACACCTAGGAGGCTGGCGCGGGTCCCCTGTTCCCGGCAGGAACACTGAGTACCGCCAGGCCCACCTGGGTCTGCTAAGCAACATCCAGGCCCGTAGCCCTTTAGAGCCCCTCTGTGTATGCCCAGCGTAGGGAAACGCGCTGCAATCCCCTTGGGAGCAGCTTAGGGTCCTCAGCACTCGCACACGTTCCCGGACACCGTTCTGGCACGTCCCACATGGCGTCGAAGTCTTACGCATTACCCTAGGCTGAGCTGAACTCAGAGAAACCCTCGGCTTCGCAGTCCACCTAGGACCTCCTGCCTGAAGTCACCGTGCCTCCCGGAGAGAGTCGGCTTGCGTTCTTACTGCCATGTACGTCCCCTTCCTCCTGTGGCACTGCAGGCTTTGAATAGCCACAGGCCCAGAGGAGCAGCTACGGCGTTCCTTGGCTGAGGCAGTTCGCTTGACGCAGAACACCCTACTTCGAGAAGTTGATTCAGGGAAGGAAACTCAGGGTGACCTGTGTCTCTTTGGGCTTGTGAGAAACCACGGGGATGTCTGCTGAGTGCGCCCACGGAAACGGGGGCCTGCTGCAAGTAGCCTTGCTTTCCCGTTTGGAAGGCTGCGTTCATGCTGCCTTGAAGCTACCTGACCTTCCCTGCTCTCGACAGGCCTGTTAGCCCTGTCAGAGTGCTTCGGGGAACGTTATGAGTCTGCTCTGTCTAAAGCAGGTGCTTCCATGGCCGCGGCTCTGGTCCGCCTGACAAGCTCTAGAGCTAGAGGGAACCTCAACGTGACAAGCTGCCTCCAGCGTAGGCCCCTAGTAGCCGTGCAGAAAGGGAGGCAGGCAGCTGTCTCCATGAGTTCTCAGTCGCGTAGAGGCTTTATTTTAAAGGAAGTGGTACACTTTGGAGGACTCCTAGGCCTCTCGGGTATGCATCACTTTCCCTCCAAGTTCACCGAGTACCTCCAGACCCCTGTGGGGCGGCTGAGCAACTTCGAGGCCCATTGGTTGACCCCCCCCCCACACCACCCCCGGAGGCCCTCTGTGCGTGCCGCGCGATGGGCTACACACTGGACGTCCCTCGAGGAGCGCTACATTTCCAGAGCCCTCGAACAGCCTCAGGACAGCATTTCGGGTGAGTGCGACTTTGTCATGGCCCTTGTGTGAGCTGCCATGGGAAAACACTGTGCTTTGAATACTTCGAGGACCTCGTACCTGAAGTCACTCTGCCCGAGGAGAAGGTCAGCATCTCACCATGCCGTGTCGCTAACGGCACGCCCAGCACGAACACAGGCCTGGAAGAAAGGCCCCGAGTGGCGGTGCAGAAGCGGAGGCGTGCAGCAGTTTCCATGAGGCGGTGGCCTCGGCTCTGGGCACCTTCAACGGCAGCAGGGTTTTCTGGACACCTAGGAGGCTGGCGCGGGTCCCCTGTTCCCGGCAGGAACACTGAGTACCGCCAGGCCCACCTGGGTCTGCTAAGCAACATCCAGGCCCGTAGCCCTTTAGAGCCCCTCTGTGTATTCCCAGCGTAGGGAAACGCGCTGCACTCTCCTTGGGAGCAGCTTAGGGTCCTCAGCACTCGCACACGTTCCCGGACACCGTTCTGGCACGTCCCACATGGCGTCGAAGTCTTACGCATTACCCTAGGCTGAGCTGAACTCAGAGAAACCCTCGGCTTCGCAGTCCACCTAGGACCTCCTGCCTGAAGTCACCGTGCCTCCCGGAGAGAGTCGGCTTGCGTTCTTACTGCCATGTACGTCCCCTTCCTCCTGTGGCACTGCAGGCTTTGAATAGCCACAGGCCCAGAGGAGCAGCTACGGCGTTCCTTGGCTGAGGCAGTTCGCTTGACGCAGAACACCCTACTTCGAGAAGTTGATTCAGGGAAGGAAACTCAGGGTGACCTGTGTCTCTTTGGGCTTGTGAGAAACCACGGGGATGTCTGCTGAGTGCGCCCACGGAAACGGGGGCCTGCTGCAAGTAGCCTTGCTTTCCCGTTTGGAAGGCTGCGTTCATGCTGCCTTGAAGCTACCTGACCTTCCCTGCTCTCGACAGGCCTGTTAGCCCTGTCAGAGTGCTTTGGGGAACGTTATGAGTCTGCTCTGTCTAAACCAGGTGCTTCCATGGCCGCGGCTCTGGTCCGCCTGACAAGCTCTAGAGCTAGAGGGAACCTCAACGTGACAAGCTGCCTCCAGCGTAGGCCCCTAGTAGCCGTGCAGAAAGGGAGGCAGGCAGCTGTCTCCATGAGTTCTCAGTCGCGTAGAGGCTTTATTTTAAAGGAAGTGGTACACTTTGGAGGACTCCTAGGCCTCTCGGGTATGCATCACTTTCCCTCCAAGTTCACCGAGTACCTCCAGACCCCTGTGGGGCGGCTGAGCAACTTCGAGGCCCATTGGTTGACCCCCCCACACACCACCCCCGGAGGCCCTCTGTGCGTGCCGCGCGATGGGCTACACACTGGACGTCCCTCGAGGAGCGCTACATTTCCAGAGCCCTCGAACAGCCTCAGGACAGCATTTCGGGTGAGTGCGACTTTGTCATGGCCCTTGTGTGAGCTGCCATGGGAAAACACTGTGCTTTGAATACTTCGAGGACCTCGTACCTGAAGTCACTCTGCCTGAGGAGAAAGTCAGCATCTCACCATGCCGTGTCGCTAACGGCACGCGCAGCACGAACACAGGCCTGGAAGAAAGGCCCCGAGTGGCGGTGCAGAAGCGGAGGCGTGCAGCAGTTTCCATGAGGCGGTGGCCTCGGCTCTGGGCACCTTCAACGGCAGCAGGGTTTTCTGGACACCTAGGAGGCTGGCGCGGGTCCCCTGTTCCCGGCAGGAACACTGAGTACCGCCAGGCCCACCTGGGTCTGCTAAGCAACATCCAGGCCCGTAGCCCTTTAGAGCCCCTCTGTGTATGCCCAGCGTAGGGAAACGCGCTGCACTCCCCTTGGGAGCAGCTTAGGGTCCTCAGCACTCGCACACGTTCCCGGACACCGTTCTGGCACGTCCCACATGGCGTCGAAGTCTTACGCATTACCCTAGGCTGAGCTGAACTCAGAGAAACCCTCGGCTTCGCAGTCCACCTAGGACCTCCTGCCTGAAGTCACCGTGCCTCCCGGAGAGAGTCGGCTTGCGTTCTTACTGCCATGTACGTCCCCTTCCTCCTGTGGCACTGCAGGCTTTGAATAGCCACAGGCCCAGAGGAGCAGCTACGGCGTTCCTTGGCTGAGGCAGTTCGCTTGACGCAGAACACCCTACTTCGAGAAGTTGATTCAGGGAAGGAAACTCAGGGTGACCTGTGTCTCTTTGGGCTTGTGAGAAACCACGGGGATGTCTGCTGAGTGCACCCACGGAAACGGGGGCCTGCTGCAAGTAGCCTTGCTTTCCCGTTTGGAAGGCTGCGTTCATGCTGCCTTGAAGCTACCTGACCTTCCCTGCTCTCGACAGGCCTGTTAGCCCTGTCAGAGTGCTTCGGGGAACGTTATGAGTCTGCTCTGTCTAAAGCAGGTGCTTCCATGGCCGCGGCTCTGGTCCGCCTGACAAGCTCTAGAGCTAGAGGGAACCTCAACGTGACAAGCTGCCTCCAGCGTAGGCCCCTAGTAGCCGTGCAGAAACGGAGGCAGGCAGCTGTCTCCATGAGTTCTCAGTCGCGTAGAGGCTTTATTTTAAAGGAAGTGGTACACTTTGGAGGACTCCTAGGCCTCTCGGGTATGCATCACTTTCCCTCCAAGTTCACCAAGTACCTCCAGACCCCTGTGGGGCGGCTGAGCAACTTCGAGGCCCATTGGTTGACCCCCCCACACACCACCCCCGGAGGCCCTCTGTGCGTGCCGCGCGATGGGCTACACACTGGACGTCCCTCGAGGAGCGCTACATTTCCAGAGCCCTCGAACAGCCTCAGGACAGCATTTCGGGTGAGTGCGACTTTGTCATGGCCCTTGTGTGAGCTGCCATGGGAAAACACTGTGCTTTGAATACTTCAAGGACCTCGTACCTGAAGTCACTCTGCCCGAGGAGAAAGTCAGCATCTCACCATGCCGTGTCGCTAACGGCACGCCCAGCACGAACACAGGCCTGGAAGAAAGGCCCCGAGTGGCGGTGCAGAAGCGGAGGCGTGCAGCAATTTCCATGGAGGCGTTGGCCTCGGCTCTGGGCACCTTCAACGACAGCAGGGTTTTCTGGACACCTAGGAGGCTGGCGCGGGCCCCCTGTTCCCGGCAGGAACACTGAGTACCGCCAGGCCCACCTGGGTCTGCTAAGCAACATCCAGGCCCGTAGCCCTTTAGAGCCCCTCTGTGTATGCCCAGCGTAGGGAAACGCGCTGCACTCCCCTTGGGAGCAGCTTAGGGTCCTCAGCACTCGCACACGTTCCCGGACACCGTTCTGGCACGTCCCACATGGCGTCGATGTCTTACGCATTACCCTAGGCTGAGCTGAACTCAGAGAAACCCTCGGCTTCGCAGTCCACCTAGGACCTCCTGCCTGAAGTCACCGTGCCTCCCGGAGAGAGTCGGCTTGCGTTCTTACTGCCATGTACGTCCCCTTCCTCCTGTGGCACTGCAGGCTTTGAATAGCCACAGGCCCAGAGGAGCAGCTACGGCATTCCTTGGCTGAGGCAGTTCGCTTGACGCAGAACACCCTACTTCGAGAAGTTGATTCAGGGAAGGAAACTCAGGGTGACCTGTGTCTCTTTGGGCTTGTGAGAAACCACGGGGATGTCTGCTGAGTGCGCCCACGGAAACGGGGGCCTGCTGCAAGTAGCCTTGCTTTCCCGTTTGGAAGGCTGCGTTCATGCTGCCTTGAAGCTACCTGACCTTCCCTGCCCTCGACAGGCCTGTTAGCCCTGTCAGAGTGCTTCGGGGAACGTTATGAGTCTGCTCTGTCTAAAGCAGGTGCTTCCATGGCCGCGGCTCTGGTCCGCCTGACAAGCTCTAGAGCTAGAGGGAACCTCAACGTGACAAGCTGCCTCCAGCGTAGGCCCCTAGTAGCCGTGCAGAAAGGGAGGCAGGCAGCTGTCTCCATCAGTTCTCAGTCGCATAGAGGCTTTATTTTAAAGGAAGTAGTACACTTTGGAGGACTCCTAGGCCTCTCGGGTATGCATCACTTTCCCTCCAAGTTCACCGAGTACCTCCAGACCCCTGTGGGGCGGCTGAGCAACTTCGAGGCCCATTGGTTGACCCCCCACACACACCACCCCCCGGAGGCCCTCTGTGCGTGCCGCGCGATGGGCTACACACTGGACGTCCCTCGAGGAGCGCTACATTTCCAGAGCCCTCGAACAGCCTCAGGACAGCATTTCGGGTGAGTGCGACTTTGTCATGGCCCTTGTGTGAGCTGCCATGGGAAAACACTGTGCTTTGAATACTTCGAGGACCTCGTACCTGAAGTCACTCTGCCCGAGGAGAAGGTCAGCATCTCACCATGCCGTGTCGCTAACGGCACGCCCAGCACGAACACAGGCCTGGAAGAAAGGCCCCGAGTGGCGGTGCAGAAGCGGAGGCGTGCAGCAGTTTCCATGAGGCGGTGGCCTCGGCTCTGGGCACCTTCAACGGCAGCAGGGTTTTCTGGACACCTAGGAGGCTGGCGCGGGTCCCCTGTTCCCGGCAGGAACACTGAGTACCGCCAGGCCCACCTGGGTCTGCTAAGCAACATCCAGGCCCGTAGCCCTTTAGAGCCCCTCTGTGTATTCCCAGCGTAGGGAAACGCGCTGCACTCTCCTTGGGAGCAGCTTAGGGTCCTCAGCACTCGCACACGTTCCCGGACACCGTTCTGGCACGTCCCACATGGCGTCGAAGTCTTACGCATTACCCTAGGCTGAGCTGAACTCAGAGAAACCCTCGGCTTCGCAGTCCACCTAGGACCTCCTGCCTGAAGTCACCGTGCCTCCCGGAGAGAGTCGGCTTGCGTTCTTACTGCCATGTACGTCCCCTTCCTCCTGTGGCACTGCAGGCTTTGAATAGCCACAGGCCCAGAGGAGCAGCTACGGCGTTCCTTGGCTGAGGCAGTTCGCTTGACGCAGAACACCCTACTTCGAGAAGTTGATTCAGGGAAGGAAACTCAGGGTGACCTGTGTCTCTTTGGGCTTGTGAGAAACCACGGGGATGTCTGCTGAGTGCGCCCACGGAAACGGGGGCCTGCTGCAAGTAGCCTTGCTTTCCCGTTTGGAAGGCTGCGTTCATGCTGCCTTGAAGCTACCTGACCTTCCCTGCTCTCGACAGGCCTGTTAGCCCTGTCAGAGTGCTTTGGGGAACGTTATGAGTCTGCTCTGTCTAAACCAGGTGCTTCCATGGCCGCGGCTCTGGTCCGCCTGACAAGCTCTAGAGCTAGAGGGAACCTCAACGTGACAAGCTGCCTCCAGCGTAGGCCCCTAGTAGCCGTGCAGAAAGGGAGGCAGGCAGCTGTCTCCATGAGTTCTCAGTCGCGTAGAGGCTTTATTTTAAAGGAAGTGGTACACTTTGGAGGACTCCTAGGCCTCTCGGGTATGCATCACTTTCCCTCCAAGTTCACCGAGTACCTCTAGACCCCTGTGGGGCGGCTGAGCAACTTCGAGGCCCATTGGTTGACCCCCCCCCACACCACCCCCGGAGGCCCTCTGTGCGTGCCGCGCGATGGGCTACACACTGGACGTCCCTCGAGGAGCGCTACATTTCCAGAGCCCTCGAACAGCCTCAGGACAGCATTTCGGGTGAGTGCGACTTTGTCATGGCCCTTGTGTGAGCTGCCATGGGAAAACACTGTGCTTTGAATACTTCGAGGACCTCGTACCTGAAGTCACTCTGCCCGAGGAGAAAGTCAGCATCTCACCATGCCGTGTCGCTAACGGCACGCCCAGCACGAACACAGGCCTGGAAGAAAGGCCCCGAGTGGCGGTGCAGAAGCGGAGGCGTGCAGCAATTTCAATGGAGGCGGTGGCCTCGGCTCTGGGCACCTTCAACGACAGCAGGGTTTTCTGGACACCTAGGAGGCTGGCGCGGGCCCCCTGTTCCCGGCAGGAACACTGAGTACCGCCAGGCCCACCTGGGTCTGCTAAGCAACATCCAGGCCCGTAGCCCTTTAGAGCCCCTCTGTGTATGCCCAGCGTAGGGAAACGCGCTGCACTCCCCTTGGGAGCAGCTTAGGGTCCTCAGCACTCGCACACGTTCCCGGACACCGTTCTGGCACGTCCCACATGGCGTCGATGTCTTACGCATTACCCTAGGCTGAGCTGAACTCAGAGAAACCCTCGGCTTCGCAGTCCACCTAGGACCTCCTGCCTGAAGTCACCGTGCCTCCCGGAGAGAGTCGGCTTGCGTTCTTACTGCCATGTACGTCCCCTTCCTCCTGTGGCACTGCAGGCTTTGAATAGCCACAGGCCCAGAGGAGCAGCTACGGCGTTCCTTGGCTGAGGCAGTTCGCTTGACGCAGAACACCCTACTTCGAGAAGTTGATTCAGGGAAGGAAACTCAGGGTGACCTGTGTCTCTTTGGGCTTGTGAGAAACCACGGGGATGTCTGCTGAGTGCGCCCACGGAAACGGGGGCCTGCTGCAAGTAGCCTTGCTTTCCCGTTTGGAAGGCTGCGTTCATGCTGCCTTGAAGCTACCTGACCTTCCCTGCCCTCGACAGGTCTGTTAGCCCTGTCAGAGTGCTTCGGGGAACGTTATGAGTCTGCTCTGTCTAAAGCAGGTGCTTCCATGGCCGCGGCTCTGGTCCGCCTGACAAGCTCTAGAGCTAGAGGGAACCTCAACGTGACAAGCTGCCTCCAGCGTAGGCCCCTAGTAGCCGTGCAGAAAGGGAGGCAGGCAGCTGTCTCCATGAGTTCTCAGTCGCGTAGAGGCTTTATTTTAAAGGAAGTAGTACACTTTGGAGGACTCCTAGGCCTCTCGGGTATGCATCACTTTCCCTCCAAGTTCACCGAGTACCTCCAGACCCCTGTGGGGCGGCTGAGCAACTTCGAGGCCCATTGGTTGACCCCCCCCCACACCACCCCCGGAGGCCCTCTGTGCGTGCCGCGCGATGGGCTACACACTGGACGTCCCTCGAGGAGCGCTACATTTCCAGAGCCCTCGAACAGCCTCAGGACAGCATTTCGGGTGAGTGCGACTTTGTCATGGCCCTTGTGTGAGCTGCCATGGGAAAACACTGTGCTTTGAATACTTCGAGGACCTCGTACCTGAAGTCACTCTGCCTGAGGAGAAAGTCAGCATCTCACCATGCCGTGTCGCTAACGGCACGCGCAGCACGAACACAGGCCTGGAAGAAAGGCCCCGAGTGGCGGTGCAGAAGCGGAGGCGTGCAGCAGTTTCCATGAGGCGGTGGCCTCGGCTCTGGGCACCTTCAACGGCAGCAGGGTTTTCTGGACACCTAGGAGGCTGGCGCGGGTCCCCTGTTCCCGGCAGGAACACTGAGTACCGCCAGGCCCACCTGGGTCTGCTAAGCAACATCCAGGCCCGTAGCCCTTTAGAGCCCCTCTGTGTATGCCCAGCGTAGGGAAACGCGCTGCACTCCCCTTGGGAGCAGCTTAGGGTCCTCAGCACTCGCACACGTTCCCGGACACCGTTCTGGCACGTCCCACATGGCGTCGAAGTCTTACGCATTACCCTAGGCTGAGCTGAACTCAGAGAAACCCTCGGCTTCGCAGTCCACCTAGGACCTCCTGCCTGAAGTCACCGTGCCTCCCGGAGAGAGTCGGCTTGCGTTCTTACTGCCATGTACGTCCCCTTCCTCCTGTGGCACTGCAGGCTTTGAATAGCCACAGGCCCAGAGGAGCAGCTACGGCGTTCCTTGGCTGAGGCAGTTCGCTTGACGCAGAACACCCTACTTCGAGAAGTTGATTCAGGGAAGGAAACTCAGGGTGACCTGTGTCTCTTTGGGCTTGTGAGAAACCACGGGGATGTCTGCTGAGTGCACCCACGGAAACGGGGGCCTGCTGCAAGTAGCCTTGCTTTCCCGTTTGGAAGGCTGCGTTCATGCTGCCTTGAAGCTACCTGACCTTCCCTGCTCTCGACAGGCCTGTTAGCCCTGTCAGAGTGCTTCGGGGAACGTTATGAGTCTGCTCTGTCTAAAGCAGGTGCTTCCATGGCCGCGGCTCTGGTCCGCCTGACAAGCTCTAGAGCTAGAGGGAACCTCAACGTGACAAGCTGCCTCCAGCGTAGGCCCCTAGTAGCCGTGCAGAAAGGGAGGCAGGCAGCTGTCTCCATGAGTTCTCAGTCGCGTAGAGGCTTTATTTTAAAGGAAGTGGTACACTTTGGAGGACTCCTAGGCCTCTCGGGTATGCATCACTTTCCCTCCAAGTTCACCGAGTACCTCCAGACCCCTGTGGGGCGGCTGAGCAACTTCGAGGCCCATTGGTTGACCCCCCCACACACCACCCCCGGAGGCCCTCTGTGCGTGCCGCGCGATGGGCTACACACTGGACGTCCCTCGAGGAGCGCTACATTTCCAGAGCCCTCGAACAGCCTCAGGACAGCATTTCGGGTGAGTGCGACTTTGTCATGGCCCTTGTGTGAGCTGCCATGGGAAAATACTGTGCTTTGAATACTTCAAGGACCTCGTACCTGAAGTCACTCTGCCCGAGGAGAAAGTCAGCATCTCACCATGCCGTGTCGCTAACGGCACGCCCAGCACGAACACAGGCCTGGAAGAAAGGCCCCGAGTGGCGGTGCAGAAGCGGAGGCGTGCAGCAGTTTCCATGAGGCGGTGGCCTCGGCTCTGGGCACCTTCAACGGCAGCAGGGTTTTCTGGACACCTAGGAGGCTGGCGCGGGTCCCCTGTTCCCGGCAGGAACACTGAGTACCGCCAGGCCCACCTGGGTCTGCTAAGCAACATCCAGGCCCGTAGCCCTTTAGAGCCCCTCTGTGTATTCCCAGCGTAGGGAAACGCGCTGCACTCTCCTTGGGAGCAGCTTAGGGTCCTCAGCACTCGCACACGTTCCCGGACACCGTTCTGGCACGTCCCACATGGCGTCGAAGTCTTACGCATTACCCTAGGCTGAGCTGAACTCAGAGAAACCCTCGGCTTCGCAGTCCACCTAGGACCTCCTGCCTGAAGTCACCGTGCCTCCCGGAGAGAGTCGGCTTGCGTTCTTACTGCCATGTACGTCCCCTTCCTCCTGTGGCACTGCAGGCTTTGAATAGCCACAGGCCCAGAGGAGCAGCTACGGCGTTCCTTGGCTGAGGCAGTTCGCTTGACGCAGAACACCCTACTTCGAGAAGTTGATTCAGGGAAGGAAACTCAGGGTGACCTGTGTCTCTTTGGGCTTGTGAGAAACCACGGGGATGTCTGCTGAGTGCGCCCACGGAAACGGGGGCCTGCTGCAAGTAGCCTTGCTTTCCCGTTTGGAAGGCTGCGTTCATGCTGCCTTGAAGCCACCTGACCTTCCCTGCTCTCGACAGGCCTGTTAGCCCTGTCAGAGTGCTTTGGGGAACGTTATGAGTCTGCTCTGTCTAAACCAGGTGCTTCCATGGCCGCGGCTCTGGTCCGCCTGACAAGCTCTAGAGCTAGAGGGAACCTCAACGTGACAAGCTGCCTCCAGCGTAGGCCCCTAGTAGCCGTGCAGAAAGGGAGGCAGGCAGCTGTCTCCATGAGTTCTCAGTCGCGTAGAGGCTTTATTTTAAAGGAAGTGGTACACTTTGGAGGACTCCTAGGCCTCTCGGGTATGCATCACTTTCCCTCCAAGTTCACCGAGTACCTCCAGACCCCTGTGGGGCGGCTGAGCAACTTCGAGGCCCATTGGTTGACCCCCCCACACACCACCCCCGGAGGCCCTCTGTGCGTGCCGCGCGATGGGCTACACACTGGACGTCCCTCGAGGAGCGCTACATTTCCAGAGCCCTCGAACAGCCTCAGGACAGCATTTCGGGTGAGTGCGACTTTGTCATGGCCCTTGTGTGAGCTGCCATGGGAAAACACTGTGCTTTGAATACTTCGAGGACCTCGTACCTGAAGTCACTCTGCCTGAGGAGAAAGTCAGCATCTCACCATGCCGTGTCGCTAACGGCACGCGCAGCACGAACACAGGCCTGGAAGAAAGGCCCCGAGTGGCGGTGCAGAAGCGGAGGCGTGCAGCAGTTTCCATGAGGCGGTGGCCTCGGCTCTGGGCACCTTCAACGGCAGCAGGGTTTTCTGGACACCTAGGAGGCTGGCGCGGGTCCCCTGTTCCCGGCAGGAACACTGAGTACCGCCAGGCCCACCTGGGTCTGCTAAGCAACATCCAGGCCCGTAGCCCTTTAGAGCCCCTCTGTGTATGCCCAGCGTAGGGAAACGCGCTGCACTCCCCTTGGGAGCAGCTTAGGGTCCTCAGCACTCGCACACGTTCCCGGACACCGTTCTGGCACGTCCCACATGGCGTCGAAGTCTTACGCATTACCCTAGGCTGAGCTGAACTCAGAGAAACCCTCGGCTTCGCAGTCCACCTAGGACCTCCTGCCTGAAGTCACCGTGCCTCCCGGAGAGAGTCGGCTTGCGTTCTTACTGCCATGTACGTCCCCTTCCTCCTGTGGCACTGCAGGCTTTGAATAGCCACAGGCCCAGAGGAGCAGCTACGGCGTTCCTTGGCTGAGGCAGTTCGCTTGACGCAGAACACCCTACTTCGAGAAGTTGATTCAGGGAAGGAAACTCAGGGTGACCTGTGTCTCTTTGGGCTTGTGAGAAACCACGGGGATGTCTGCTGAGTGCACCCACGGAAACGGGGGCCTGCTGCAAGTAGCCTTGCTTTCCCGTTTGGAAGGCTGCGTTCATGCTGCCTTGAAGCTACCTGACCTTCCCTGCTCTCGACAGGCCTGTTAGCCCTGTCAGAGTGCTTCGGGGAACGTTATGAGTCTGCTCTGTCTAAAGCAGGTGCTTCCATGGCCGCGGCTCTGGTCCGCCTGACAAGCTCTAGAGCTAGAGGGAACCTCAACGTGACAAGCTGCCTCCAGCGTAGGCCCCTAGTAGCCGTGCAGAAACGGAGGCAGGCAGCTGTCTCCATGAGTTCTCAGTCGCGTAGAGGCTTTATTTTAAAGGAAGTGGTACACTTTGGAGGACTCCTAGGCCTCTCGGGTATGCATCACTTTCCCTCCAAGTTCACCGAGTACCTCCAGACCCCTGTGGGGCGGCTGAGCAACTTCGAGGCCCATTGGTTGACCCCCCCCCACACCACCCCCGGAGGCCCTCTGTGCGTGCCGCGCGATGGGCTACACACTGGACGTCCCTCGAGGAGCGCTACATTTCCAGAGCCCTCGAACAGCCTCAGGACAGCATTTCGGGTGAGTGCGACTTTGTCATGGCCGTTGTGTGAGCTGCCATGGGAAAACACTGTGCTTTGAATACTTCAAGGACCTCGTACCTGAAGTCACTCTGCCCGAGGAGAAAGTCAGCATCTCACCATGCCGTGTCGCTAACGGCACGCCCAGCACGAACACAGGCCTGGAAGAAAGGCCCCGAGTGGCGGTGCAGAAGCGGAGGCGTGCAGCAATTTCCATGGAGGCGGTGGCCTCGGCTCTGGGCACCTTCAACGACAGCAGGGTTTTCTGGACACCTAGGAGGCTGGCGCGGGCCCCCTGTTCCCGGCAGGAACACTGAGTACCGCCAGGCCCACCTGGGTCTGCTAAGCAACATCCAGGCCCGTAGCCCTTTAGAGCCCCTCTGTGGATGCCCAGCGTAGGGAAACGCGCTGCACTCCCCTTGGGAGCAGCTTAGGGTCCTCAGCACTCGCACACGTTCCCGGACACCGTTCTGGCACGTCCCACATGGCGTCGATGTCTTACGCATTACCCTAGGCTGAGCTGAACTCAGAGAAACCCTCGGCTTCGCAGTCCACCTAGGACCTCCTGCCTGAAGTCACCGTGCCTCCCGGAGAGAGTCGGCTTGCGTTCTTACTGCCATGTACGTCCCCTTCCTCCTGTGGCACTGCAGGCTTTGAATAGCCACAGGCCCAGAGGAGCAGCTACGGCGTTCCTTGGCTGAGGCAGTTCGCTTGACGCAGAACACCCTACTTCGAGAAGTTGATTCAGGGAAGGAAACTCAGGGTGACCTGTGTCTCTTTGGGCTTGTGAGAAACCACGGGGATGTCTGCTGAGTGCGCCCACGGAAACGGGGGCCTGCTGCAAGTAGCCTTGCTTTCCCGTTTGGAAGGCTGCGTTCATGCTGCCTTGAAGCTACCTGACCTTCCCTGCCCTCGACAGGCCTGTTAGCCCTGTCAGAGTGCTTCGGGGAACGTTATGAGTCTGCTCTGTCTAAACCAGGTGCTTCCATGGCCGCGGCTCTGGTCCGCCTGACAAGCTCTAGAGCTAGAGGGAACCTCAACGTGACAAGCTGCCTCCAGCGTAGGCCCCTAGTAGCCGTGCAGAAAGGGAGGCAGGCAGCTGTCTCCATGAGTTCTCAGTCGCGTAGAGGCTTTATTTTAAAGGAAGTAGTACACTTTGGAGGACTCCTAGGCCTCTCGGGTATGCATCACTTTCCCTCCAAGTTCACCGAGTACCTCCAGACCCCTGTGGGGCGGCTGAGCAACTTCGAGGCCCATTGGTTGACCCCCCACACACACCACCCCCCGGAGGCCCTCTGTGCGTGCCGCGCGATGGGCTACACACTGGACGTCCCTCGAGGAGCGCTACATTTCCAGAGCCCTCGAACAGCCTCAGGACAGCATTTCGGGTGAGTGCGACTTTGTCATGGCCCTTGTGTGAGCTGCCATGGGAAAACACTGTGCTTTGAATACTTCGAGGACCTCGTACCTGAAGTCACTCTGCCCGAGGAGAAGGTCAGCATCTCACCATGCCGTGTCGCTAACGGCACGCCCAGCACGACCACAGGCCTGGAAGAAAGGCCCCGAGTGGCGGTGCAGAAGCGGAGGCGTGCAGCAGTTTCCATGAGGCGGTGGCCTCGGCTCTGGGCACCTTCAACGGCAGCAGGGTTTTCTGGACACCTAGGAGGCTGGCGCGGGTCCCCTGTTCCCGGCAGGAACACTGAGTACCGCCAGGCCCACCTGGGTCTGCTAAGCAACATCCAGGCCCGTAGCCCTTTAGAGCCCCTCTGTGTATGCCCAGCGTAGGGAAACGCGCTGCACTCCCCTTGGGAGCAGCTTAGGGTCCTCAGCACTCGCACACGTTCCCGGACACCGTTCTGGCACGTCCCACATGGCGTCGAAGTCTTACGCATTACCCTAGGCTGAGCTGAACTCAGAGAAACCCTCGGCTTCGCAGTCCACCTAGGACCTCCTGCCTGAAGTCACCGTGCCTCCCGGAGAGAGTCGGCTTGCGTTCTTACTGCCATGTACGTCCCCTTCCTCCTGTGGCACTGCAGGCTTTGAATAGCCACAGGCCCAGAGGAGCAGCTACGGCGTTCCTTGGCTGAGGCAGTTCGCTTGACGCAGAACACCCTACTTCGAGAAGTTGATTCAGGGAAGGAAACTCAGGGTGACCTGTGTCTCTTTGGGCTTGTGAGAAACCACGGGGATGTCTGCTGAGTGCGCCCACGGAAACGGGGGCCTGCTGCAAGTAGCCTTGCTTTCCCGTTTGGAAGGCTGCGTTCATGCTGCCTTGAAGCTACCTGACCTTCCCTGCTCTCGACAGGCCTGTTAGCCCTGTCAGAGTGCTTCGGGGAACGTTATGAGTCTGCTCTGTCTAAACCAGGTGCTTCCATGGCCGCGGCTCTGGTCCGCCTGACAAGCTCTAGAGCTAGAGGGAACCTCAACGTGACAAGCTGCCTCCAGCGTAGGCCCCTAGTAGCCGTGCAGAAAGGGAGGCAGGCAGCTGTCTCCATGAGTTCTCAGTCGCGTAGAGGCTTTATTTTAAAGGAAGTGGTACACTTTGGAGGACTCCTAGGCCTCTCGGGTATGCATCACTTTCCCTCCAAGTTCACCGAGTACCTCCAGACCCCTGTGGGGTGGCTGAGCAACTTCGAGGCCCATTGGTTGACCCCCCCCCACACCACCCCCGGAGGCCCTCTCTGCGTGCCGCGCGATGGGCTACACACTGGACGTCCCTCGAGGAGCGCTACATTTCCAGAGCCCTCGAACAGCCTCAGGACAGCATTTCGGGTGAGTGCGACTTTGTCATGGCCCTTGTGTGAGCTGCCATGGGAAAACACTGTGCTTTGAATACTTCGAGGACCTCGTACCTGAAGTCACTCTGCCCGAGGAGAAAGTCAGCATCTCACCATGCCGTGTCGCTAACGGCACGCCCAGCACGAACACAGGCCTGGAAGAAAGGCCCCGAGTGGCGGTGCAGAAGCGGAGGGGTGCAGCAATTTCCATGGAGGCGGTGGCCTCGGCTCTGGGCACCTTCAACGACAGCAGGGTTTTCTGGACACCTAGGAGGCTGGCGCGGGCCCCCTGTTCCCGGCAGGAACACTGAGTACCGCCAGGCCCACCTGGGTCTGCTAAGCAACATCCAGGCCCGTAGCCCTTTAGAGCCCCTCTGTGTATGCCCAGCGTAGGGAAACGCGCTGCACTCCCCTTGGGAGCAGCTTAGGGTCCTCAGCACTCGCACACGTTCCCGGACACCGTTCTGGCACGTCCCACATGGCGTCGATGTCTTACGCATTACCCTAGGCTGAGCTGAACTCAGAGAAACCCTCGGCTTCGCAGTCCACCTAGGACCTCCTGCCTGAAGTCACCGTGCCTCCCGGAGAGAGTCGGCTTGCGTTCTTACTGCCATGTACGTCCCCTTCCTCCTGTGGCACTGCAGGCTTTGAATAGCCACAGGCCCAGAGGAGCAGCTACGGCGTTCCTTGGCTGAGGCAGTTCGCTTGACGCAGAACACCCTACTTCGAGAAGTTGATTCAGGGAAGGAAACTCAGGGTGACCTGTGTCTCTTTGGGCTTGTGAGAAACCACGGGGATGTCTGCTGAGTGCGCCCACGGAAACGGGGGCCTGCTGCAAGTAGCCTTGCTTTCCCGTTTGGAAGGCTGCGTTCATGCTGCCTTGAAGCTACCTGACCTTCCCTGCCCTCGACAGGCCTGTTAGCCCTGTCAGAGTGCTTCGGGGAACGTTATGAGTCTGCTCTGTCTAAAGCAGGTGCTTCCATGGCCGCGGCTCTGGTCCGCCTGACAAGCTCTAGAGCTAGAGGGAACCTCAACGTGACAAGCTGCCTCCAGCGTAGGCCCCTAGTAGCCGTGCAGAAAGGGAGGCAGGCAGCTGTCTCCATGAGTTCTCAGTCGCGTAGAGGCTTTATTTTAAAGGAAGTAGTACACTTTGGAGGACTCCTAGGCCTCTCGGGTATGCATCACTTTCCCTCCAAGTTCACCGAGTACCTCCAGACCCCTGTGGGGCGGCTGAGCAACTTCGAGGCCCATTGGTTGACCCCCCACACACACCACCCCCCGGAGGCCCTCTGTGCGTGCCGCGCGATGGGCTACACACTGGACGTCCCTCGAGGAGCGCTACATTTCCAGAGCCCTCGAACAGCCTCAGGACAGCATTTCGGGTGAGTGCGACTTTGTCATGGCCCTTGTGTGAGCTGCCATGGGAAAACACTGTGCTTTGAATACTTCGAGGACCTCGTACCTGAAGTCACTCTGCCCGAGGAGAAGGTCAGCATCTCACCATGCCGTGTCGCTAACGGCACGCCCAGCACGAACACAGGCCTGGAAGAAAGGCCCCGAGTGGCGGTGCAGAAGCGGAGGCGTGCAGCAGTTTCCATGAGGCGGTGGCCTCGGCTCTGGGCACCTTCAACGGCAGCAGGGTTTTCTGGACACCTAGGAGGCTGGCGCGGGCCCCCTGTTCCCGGCAGGAACACTGAGTACCGCCAGGCCCACCTGGGTCTGCTAAGCAACATCCAGGCCCGTAGCCCTTTAGAGCCCCTCTGTGTATTCCCAGCGTAGGGAAACGCGCTGCACTCTCCTTGGGAGCAGCTTAGGGTCCTCAGCACTCGCACACGTTCCCGGACACCGTTCTGGCACGTCCCACATGGCGTCGAAGTCTTACGCATTACCCTAGGCTGAGCTGAACTCAGAGAAACCCTCGGCTTCGCAGTCCACCTAGGACCTCCTGCCTGAAGTCACCGTGCCTCCCGGAGAGAGTCGGCTTGCGTTCTTACTGCCATGTACGTCCCCTTCCTCCTGTGGCACTGCAGGCTTTGAATAGCCACAGGCCCAGAGGAGCAGCTACGGCGTTCCTTGGCTGAGGCAGTTCGCTTGACGCAGAACACCCTACTTCGAGAAGTTGATTCAGGGAAGGAAACTCAGGGTGACCTGTGTCTCTTTGGGCTTGTGAGAAACCACGGGGATGTCTGCTGAGTGCGCCCACGGAAACGGGGGCCTGCTGCAAGTAGCCTTGCTTTCCCGTTTGGAAGGCTGCGTTCATGCTGCCTTGAAGCTACCTGACCTTCCCTGCTCTCGACAGGCCTGTTAGCCCTGTCAGAGTGCTTCGGGGAACATTATGTGTCTGCTCTGTCTAAACCACGTGCTTCCATGGCCGCGGCTCTGGTCCGCCTGACAAGCTCTAGAGCTAGAGGGAGCCTCAACGTGACAAGCTGCCTCCAGCGTAGGCCCCTAGTAGCCGTGCAGAAAGGGAGGCAGGCAGCTGTCTCCATGAGTTCTCAGTCGCGTAGAGGCTTTATTTTAAAGGAAGTGGTACACTTTGGAGGACTCCTAGGCCTCTCGGGTATGCATCACTTTCCCTCCAAGTTCACCGAGTACCTCCAGACCCCTGTGGGGCGGCTGAGCAACTTCGAGGCCCATTGGTTGACCCCCCCCCACACCACCCCCGGAGGCCCTCTGTGCGTGCCGCGCGATGGGCTACACACTGGACGTCCCTCGAGGAGCGCTACATTTCCAGAGCCCTCGAACAGCCTCAGGACAGCATTTCGGGTGAGTGCGACTTTGTCATGGCCCTTGTGTGAGCTGCCATGGGAAAACACTGTGCTTTGAATACTTCGAGGACCTCGTACCTGAAGTCACTCTGCCCGAGGAGAAGGTCAGCATCTCACCATGCCGTGTCGCTAACGGCACGCCCAGCACGAACACAGGCCTGGAAGTAAGGCCCCGAGTGGCGGTGCAGAAGCGGAGGCGTGCAGCAGTTTCCATGAGGCGGTGGCCTCGGCTCTGGGCACCTTCAACGGCAGCAGGGTTTTCTGGACACCTAGGAGGCTGGCGCGGACCCCCTGTTCCCGGCAGGAACACTGAGTACCGCCAGGCCCACCTGGGTCTGCTAAGCAACATCCAGGCCCGTAGCCCTTTAGAGCCCCTCTGTGTATTCCCAGCGTAGGGAAACGCGCTGCACTCTCCTTGGGAGCAGCTTAGGGTCCTCAGCACTCGCACACGTTCCCGGACACCGTTCTGGCACGTCCCACATGACGTCGAAGTCTTACGCATTACCCTAGGCTGAGCTGAACTCAGAGAAACCCTCGGCTTCGCAGTCCACCTAGGGCCTCCTGCCTGAAGTCACCGTGCCTCCCGGAGAGAGTCGGCTTGCGTTCTTACTGCCATGTACGTCCCCTTCCTCCTGTGGCACTGCAGGCTTTGAATAGCCACAGGCCCAGAGGAGCAGCTACGGCGTTCCTTGGCTGAGGCAGTTCGCTTGACGCAGAACACCCTACTTCGAGAAGTTGATTCAGGGAAGGAAACTCAGGGTGACCTGTGTCTCTTTGGGCTTGTGAGAAACCACGGGGATGTCTGCTGAGTGCGCCCACGGAAACGGGGGCCTGCTGCAAGTAGCCTTGCTTTCCCGTTTGGAAGGCTGCGTTCATGCTGCCTTGAAGCTACCTGACCTTCCCTGCTCTCGACAGGCCTGTTAGCCCTGTCAGAGTGCTTCGGGGAACGTTATGTGTCTGCTCTGTCTAAACCACGTGCTTCCATGGCCGCGGCTCTGGTCCGCCTGACAAGCTCTAGAGCTAGAGGGAGCCTCAACGTGACAAGCTGCCTCCAGCGTAGGCCCCTAGTAGCCGTGCAGAAAGGGAGGCAGGCAGCTGTCTCCATGAGTTCTCAGTCGCGTAGAGGCTTTATTTTAAAGGAAGTGGTACACTTTGGAGGACTCCTAGGCCTCTCGGGTATGCATCACTTTCCCTCCAAGTTCACCGAGTACCTCCAGACCCCTGTGGGGCGGCTGAGCAACTTCGAGGCCCATTGGTTGACCCCCCCCCACACCACCCCCGGAGGCCCTCTGTGCGTGCCGCGCGATGGGCTACACACTGGACGTCCCTCGAGGAGCGCTACATTTCCAGAGCCCTCGAACAGCCTCAGGACAGCATTTCGGGTGAGTCCGACTTTGTCATGGCCCTTGTGTGAGCTGCCATGGGAAAACACTGTGCTTTGAATACTTCGAGGACCTCGTACCTGAAGTCACTCTGCCCGAGGAGAAGGTCAGCATCTCACCATGCCGTGTCGCTAACGGCACGCCCAGCACGAACACAGGCCTGGAAGTAAGGCCCCGAGTGGCGGTGCAGAAGCGGAGGCGTGCAGCAGTTTCCATGAGGCGGTGGCCTCGGCTCTGGGCACCTTCAACGGCAGCAGGGTTTTCTGGACACCTAGGAGGCTGGCGCGGGTCCCCTGTTCCCGGCAGGAACACTGAGTACCGCCAGGCCCACCTGGGTCTGCTAAGCAACATCCAGGCCCGTAGCCCTTTAGAGCCCCTCTGTGTATTCCCAGCGTAGGGAAACGCGCTGCACTCTCCTTGGGAGCAGCTTAGGGTCCTCAGCACTCGCACACGTTCCCGGACACCGTTCTGGCACGTCCCACATGACGTCGAAGTCTTACGCATTACCCTAGGCTGAGCTGAACTCAGAGAAACCCTCGGCTTCGCAGTCCACCTAGGGCCTCCTGCCTGAAGTCACCGTGCCTCCCGGAGAGAGTCGGCTTGCGTTCTTACTGCCATGTACGTCCCCTTCCTCCTGTGGCACTGCAGGCTTTGAATAGCCACAGGCCCAGAGGAGCAGCTACGGCGTTCCTTGGCTGAGGCAGTTCGCTTGACGCAGAACACCCTACTTCGAGAAGTTGATTCAGGGAAGGAAACTCAGGGTGACCTGTGTCTCTTTGGGCTTGTGAGAAACCACGGGGATGTCTGCTGAGTGCGCCCACGGAAACGGGGGCCTGCTGCAAGTAGCCTTGCTTTCCCGTTTGGAAGGCTGCGTTCATGCTGCCTTGAAGCTACCTGACCTTCCCTGCTCTCGACAGGCCTGTTAGCCCTGTCAGAGTGCTTCGGGGAACGTTATGTGTCTGCTCTGTCTAAACCACGTGCTTCCATGGCCGCGGCTCTGGTCCGCCTGACAAGCTCTAGAGCTAGAGGGAGCCTCAACGTGACAAGCTGCCTCCAGCGTAGGCCCCTAGTAGCCGTGCAGAAAGGGAGGCAGGCAGCTGTCTCCATGAGTTCTCAGTCGCGTAGAGGCTTTATTTTAAAGGAAGTGGTACACTTTGGAGGACTCCTAGGCCTCTCGGGTATGCATCACTTTCCCTCCAAGTTCACCGAGTACCTCCAGACCCCTGTGGGGCGGCTGAGCAACTTCGAGGCCCATTGGTTGACCCCCCCCCACACCACCCCCGGAGGCCCTCTGTGCGTGCCGCGCGATGGGCTACACACTGGACGTCCCTCGAGGAGCGCTACATTTCCAGAGCCCTCGAACAGCCTCAGGACAGCATTTCGGGTGAGTGCGACTTTGTCATGGCCCTTGTGTGAGCTGCCATGGGAAAACACTGTGCTTTGAATACTTCGAGGACCTCGTACCTGAAGTCACTCTGCCCGAGGAGAAGGTCAGCATCTCACCATGCCGTGTCGCTAACGGCACGCCCAGCACGAACACAGGCCTGGAAGTAAGGCCCCGAGTGGCGGTGCAGAAGCGGAGGCGTGCAGCAGTTTCCATGAGGCGGTGGCCTCGGCTCTGGGCACCTTCAACGGCAGCAGGGTTTTCTGGACACCTAGGAGGCTGGCGCGGACCCCCTGTTCCCGGCAGGAACACTGAGTACCGCCAGGCCCACCTGGGTCTGCTAAGCAACATCCAGGCCCGTAGCCCTTTAGAGCCCCTCTGTGTATTCCCAGCGTAGGGAAACGCGCTGCACTCTCCTTGGGAGCAGCTTAGGGTCCTCAGCACTCGCACACGTTCCCGGACACCGTTCTGGCACGTCCCACATGACGTCGAAGTCTTACGCATTACCCTAGGCTGAGCTGAACTCAGAGAAACCCTCGGCTTCGCAGTCAACCTAGGGCCTCCTGCCTGAAGTCACCGTGCCTCCCGGAGAGAGTCGGCTTGCGTTCTTACTGCCATGTACGTCCCCTTCCTCCTGTGGCACTGCAGGCTTTGAATAGCCACAGGCCCAGAGGAGCAGCTACGGCGTTCCTTGGCTGAGGCAGTTCGCTTGACGCAGAACACCCTACTTTGAGAAGTTGATTCAGGGAAGGAAACTCAGGGTGACCTGTGTCTCTTTGGGCTTGTGAGAAACCACGGGGATGTCTGCTGAGTGCGCCCACGGAAACGGGGGCCTGCTGCAAGTAGCCTTGCTTTCCCGTTTGGAAGGCTGCGTTCATGCTGCCTTGAAGCTACCTGACCTTCCCTGCTCTCGACAGGCCTGTTAGCCCTGTCAGAGTGCTTCGGGGAACGTTATGTGTCTGCTCTGTCTAAACCACGTGCTTCCATGGCCGCGGCTCTGGTCCGCCTGACAAGCTCTAGAGCTAGAGGGAGCCTCAACGTGACAAGCTGCCTCCAGCGTAGGCCCCTAGTAGCCGTGCAGAAAGGGAGGCAGGCAGCTGTCTCCATGAGTTCTCAGTCGCGTAGAGGCTTTATTTTAAAGGAAGTGGTACACTTTGGAGGACTCCTAGGCCTCTCGGGTATGCATCACTTTCCCTCCAAGTTCACCGAGTACCTCCAGACCCCTGTGGGGCGGCTGAGCAACTTCGAGGCCCATTGGTTGACCCCCCCCCACACCACCCCCGGAGGCCCTCTGTGCGTGCCGCGCGATGGGCTACACACTGGACGTCCCTCGAGGAGCGCTACATTTCCAGAGCCCTCGAACAGCCTCAGGACAGCATTTCGGGTGAGTGCGACTTTGTCATGGCCCTTGTGTGAGCTGCCATGGGAAAACACTGTGCTTTGAATACTTCGAGGACCTCGTACCTGAAGTCACTCTGCCCGAGGAGAAGGTCAGCATCTCACCATGCCGTGTCGCTAACGGCACGCCCAGCACGAACACAGGCCTGGAAGTAAGGCCCCGAGTGGCGGTGCAGAAGCGGAGGCGTGCAGCAGTTTCCATGAGGCGGTGGCCTCGGCTCTGGGCACCTTCAACGGCAGCAGGGTTTTCTGGACACCTAGGAGGCTGGCGCGGACCCCCTGTTCCCGGCAGGAACACTGAGTACCGCCAGGCCCACCTGGGTCTGCTAAGCAACATCCAGGCCCGTAGCCCTTTAGAGCCCCTCTGTGTATTCCCAGCGTAGGGAAACGCGCTGCACTCTCCTTGGGAGCAGCTTAGGGTCCTCAGCACTCGCACACGTTCCCGGACACCGTTCTGGCACGTCCCACATGGCGTCGAAGTCTTACGCATTACCCTAGGCTGAGCTGAACTCAGAGAAACCCTCGGCTTCGCAGTCCACCTAGGGCCTCCTGCCTGAAGTCACCGTGCCTCCCGGAGAGAGTCGGCTTGCGTTCTTACTGCCATGTACGTCCCCTTCCTCCTGTGGCACTGCAGGCTTTGAATAGCCACAGGCCCAGAGGAGCAGCTACGGCGTTCCTTGGCTGAGGCAGTTCGCTTGACGCAGAACACCCTACTTCGAGAAGTTGATTCAGGGAAGGAAACTCAGGGTGACCTGTGTCTCTTTGGGCTTGTGAGAAACCACGGGGATGTCTGCTGAGTGCGCCCACGGAAACGGGGGCCTGCTGCAAGTAGCCTTGCTTTCCCGTTTGGAAGGCTGCGTTCATGCTGCCTTGAAGCTACCTGACCTTCCCTGCTCTCGACAGGCCTGTTAGCCCTGTCAGAGTGCTTCGGGGAACGTTATGTGTCTGCTCTGTCTAAACCACGTGCTTCCATGGCCGCGGCTCTGGTCCGCCTGACAAGCTCTAGAGCTAGAGGGAGCCTCAACGTGACAAGCTGCCTCCAGCGTAGGCCCCTAGTAGCCGTGCAGAAAGGGAGGCAGGCAGCTGTCTCCATGAGTTCTCAGTCGCGTAGAGGCTTTATTTTAAAGGAAGTGGTACACTTTGGAGGACTCCTAGGCCTCTCGGGTATGCATCACTTTCCCTCCAAGTTCACCGAGTACCTCCAGACCCCTGTGGGGCGGCTGAGCAACTTCGAGGCCCATTGGTTGACCCCCCCCCACACCACCCCCGGAGGCCCTCTGTGCGTGCCGCGCGATGGGCTACACACTGGACGTCCCTCGAGGAGCGCTACATTTCCAGAGCCCTCGAACAGCCTCAGGACAGCATTTCGGGTGTGTGCGACTTTGTCATGGCCCTTGTGTGAGCTGCCATGGGAAAACACTGTGCTTTGAATACTTCGAGGACCTCGTACCTGAAGTCACTCTGCCCGAGGAGAAGGTCAGCATCTCACCATGCCGTGTCGCTAACGGCACGCCCAGCACGAACACAGGCCTGGAAGTAAGGCCCCGAGTGGCGGTGCAGAAGCGGAGGCGTGCAGCAGTTTCCATGAGGCGGTGGCCTCGGCTCTGGGCACCTTCAACGGCAGCAGGGTTTTCTGGACACCTAGGAGGCTGGCGCGGACCCCCTGTTCCCGGCAGGAACACTGAGTACCGCCAGGCCCACCTGGGTCTGCTAAGCAACATCCAGGCCCGTAGCCCTTTAGAGCCCCTCTGTGTATTCCCAGCGTAGGGAAACGCGCTGCACTCTCCTTGGGAGCAGCTTAGGGTCCTCAGCACTCGCACACGTTCCCGGACACCGTTCTGGCACGTCCCACATGACGTCGAAGTCTTACGCATTACCCTAGGCTGAGCTGAACTCAGAGAAACCCTCGGCTTCGCAGTCCACCTAGGGCCTCCTGCCTGAAGTCACCGTGCCTCCCGGAGAGAGTCGGCTTGCGTTCTTACTGCCATGTACGTCCCCTTCCTCCTGTGGCACTGCAGGCTTTGAATAGCCACAGGCCCAGAGGAGCAGCTACGGCGTTCCTTGGCTGAGGCAGTTCGCTTGACGCAGAACACCCTACTTCGAGAAGTTGATTCAGGGAAGGAAACTCAGGGTGACCTGTGTCTCTTTGGGCTTGTGAGAAACCACGGGGATGTCTGCTGAGTGCGCCCACGGAAACGGGGGCCTGCTGCAAGTAGCCTTGCTTTCCCGTTTGGAAGGCTGCGTTCATGCTGCCTTGAAGCTACCTGACCTTCCCTGCTCTCGACAGGCCTGTTAGCCCTGTCAGAGTGCTTCGGGGAACGTTATGTGTCTGCTCTGTCTAAACCACGTGCTTCCATGGCCGCGGCTCTGGTCCGCCTGACAAGCTCTAGAGCTAGAGGGAGCCTCAACGTGACAAGCTGCCTCCAGCGTAGGCCCCTAGTAGCCGTGCAGAAAGGGAGGCAGGCAGCTGTCTCCATGAGTTCTCAGTCGCGTAGAGGCTTTATTTTAAAGGAAGTGGTACACTTTGGAGGACTCCTAGGCCTCTCGGGTATGCATCACTTTCCCTCCAAGTTCACCGAGTACCTCCAGACCCCTGTGGGGCGGCTGAGCAACTTCGAGGCCCATTGGTTGACCTCCCCCCACACCACCCCCGGAGGCCCTCTGTGCGTGCCGCGCGATGGGCTACACACTGGACGTCCCTCGAGGAGCGCTACATTTCCAGAGCCCTCGAACAGCCTCAGGACAGCATTTCGGGTGAGTGCGACTTTGTCATGGCCCTTGTGTGAGCTGCCATGGGAAAACACTGTGCTTTGAATACTTCGAGGACCTCGTACCTGAAGTCACTCTGCCCGAGGAGAAGGTTAGCATCTCACCATGCCTTGTCGCTAACGGCACGCCCAGCACGAACACAGGCCTGGAAGTAAGGCCCCGAGTGGCGGTGCAGAAGCGGAGGCGTGCAGCAGTTTCCATGAGGCGGTGGCCTCGGCTCTGGGCACCTTCAACGGCAGCAGGGTTTTCTGGACACCTAGGAGGCTGGCGCGGGTCCCCTGTTCCCGGCAGGAACACTGAGTACCGCCAGGCCCACCTGGGTCTGCTAAGCAACATCCAGGCCCGTAGCCCTTTAGAGCCCCTCTGTGTATTCCCAGCGTAGGGAAACGCGCTGCACTCTCCTTGGGAGCAGCTTAGGGTCCTCAGCACTCGCACACGTTCCCGGACACCGTTCTGGCACGTCCCACATGACGTCGAAGTCTTACGCATTACCCTAGGCTGAGCTGAACTCAGAGAAACCCTCGGCTTCGCAGTCCACCTAGGGCCTCCTGCCTGAAGTCACCGTGCCTCCCGGAGAGAGTCGGCTTGCGTTCTTACTGCCATGTACGTCCCCTTCCTCCTGTGGCACTGCAGGCTTTGAATAGCCACAGGCCCAGAGGAGCAGCTACGGCGTTCCTTGGCTGAGGCAGTTCGCTTGACGCAGAACACCCTACTTCGAGAAGTTGATTCAGGGAAGGAAACTCAGGGTGACCTGTGTCTCTTTGGGCTTGTGAGAAACCACGGGGATGTCTGCTGAGTGCGCCCACGGAAACGGGGGCCTGCTGCAAGTAGCCTTGCTTTCCCGTTTGGAAGGCTGCGTTCATGCTGCCTTGAAGCTACCTGACCTTCCCTGCTCTCGACAGGCCTGTTAGCCCTGTCAGAGTGCTTCGGGGAACGTTATGAGTCTGCTCTGTCTAAACCAGGTGCTTCCATGGCCGCGGCTCTGGTCCGCCTGACAAGCTCTAGAGCTAGAGGGAACCTCAACGTGACAAGCTGCCTCCAGCGTAGGCCCCTAGTAGCCGTGCAGAAAGGGAGGCAGGCAGCTGTCTCCATGAGTTCTCAGTCGCGTAGAGGCTTTATTTTAAAGGAAGTGGTACACTTTGGAGGACTCCTAGGCCTCTCGGGTATGCATCACTTTCCCTCCAAGTTCACCGAGTACCTCCAGACCCCTGTGGGGCGGCTGAGCAACTTCGAGGCCCATTGGTTGACCCCCCCCCACACACCACCCCCGGAGGCCCTCTGTGCGTGCCGCGCGATGGGCTACACACTGGACGTCCCTCGAGGAGCGCTACATTTCCAGAGCCCTCGAACAGCCTCAGGACAGCATTTCGGGTGAGTGCGACTTTGTCATGGCCCTTGTGTGAGCTGCCATGGGAAAACACTGTGCTTTGAATACTTCGAGGACCTCGTACCTGAAGTCACTCTGCCCGAGGAGAAAGTCAGCATCTCACCATGCCGTGTCGCTAACGGCACGCCCAGCACGAACACAGGCCTGGAAGAAAGGCCCCGAGTGGCGGTGCAGAAGCGGAGGCGTGCAGCAGTTTCCATGAGGCGGTGGCCTCGGCTCTGGGCACCTTCAACGGCAGCAGGGTTTTCTGGACACCTAGGAGGCTGGCGCGGGCCCCCTGTTCCCGGCAGGAACACTGAGTACCGCCGGGCCCACCTGGGTCTGCTAAGCAACATCCAGGCCCGTAGCCCTTTAGAGCCCCTCTGTGGATGCCCAGCGTAGGGAAACGCGCTGCACTCCCCTTGGGAGCAGCTTAGGGTCCTCAGCACTCGCACACGTTCCCGGACACCGTTCTGGCACGTCCCACATGGCGTCGAAGTCTTACGCATTACCCTAGGCTGAGCTGAACTCAGAGAAACCCTCGGCTTCGCAGTCCACCTAGGACCTCCTGCCTGAAGTCACCGTGCCTCCCGGAGAGAGTCGGCTTGCGTTCTTACTGCCATGTACGTCCCCTTCCTCCTGTGGCACTGCAGGCTTTGAATAGCCACAGGCCCAGAGGAGCAGCTACGGCGTTCCTTGGCTGAGGCAGTTCGCTTGACGCAGAACACCCTACTTCGAGAAGTTGATTCAGGGAAGGAAACTCAGGGTGACCTGTGTCTCTTTGGGCTTGTGAGAAACCACGGGGATGTCTGCTGAGTGCGCCCACGGAAACGGGGGCCTGCTGCAAGTAGCCTTGCTTTCCCGTTTGGAAGGCTGCGTTCATGCTGCCTTGAAGCTACCTGACCTTCCCTGCTCTCGACAGGCCTGTTAGCCCTGTCAGAGTGCTTCGGGGAACGTTATGAGTCTGCTCTGTCTAAACCAGGTGCTTCCATGGCCGCGGCTCTGGTCCGCCTGACAAGCTCTAGAGCTAGAGGGAACCTCAACGTGACAAGCTGCCTCCAGCGTAGGCCCCTAGTAGTCGTGCAGAAAGGGAGGCAGGCAGCTGTCTCCATGAGTTCTCAGTCGCGTAGAGGCTTTATTTTAAAGGAAGTAGTACACTTTGGAGGACTCCTAGGCCTCTCGGGTATGCATCACTTTCCCTCCAAGTTCACCGAGTACCTCCAGACCCCTGTGGGGCGGCTGAGCAACTTCGAGGCCCATTGGTTGACCCCCCCCCACACCACCCCCGGAGGCCCTCTGTGCGTGCCGCGCGATGGGCTACACACTGGACGTCCCTCGAGGAGCGCTACATTTCCAGAGCCCTCGAACAGCCTCAGGACAGCATTTCGGGTGAGTGCGACTTTGTCATGGCCCTTGTGTGAGCTGCCATGGGAAAACACTGTGCTTTGAATACTTCAAGGACATCGTACCTGAAGTCACTCTGCCCGAGGAGAAGGTCAGCATCTCACCATGCCGTGTCGATAACGGCACGCCCAGCACGAACACAGGCCTGGAAGCAAGGCCCCGAGTGGCGGTGCAGAAGCGGAGGCGTGCAGCACTTTCCATGGAGGCGGTGGCCTCGGCTCTGGGCACCTTCAACGACAGCAGGGTTTTCTGGACACCTAGGAGGCTGGCGAGGGCCCCCTGTTCCCGGCAGGAACACTGAGTACCGCCAGGCCCACCTGGGTCTGCGAAGCAACATCCAGGCCCGTAGCCCTTTAGAGCCCCTCTGTGGATGCCCAGCGTAGGGAAACGCGCTGCACTCCCCTTGGGAGCAGCTTAGGGTCCTCAGCACTCGCACACGTTCCCGGACACCGTTCTGGCACGTCCCACATGGCGTCGAAGTCTTACGCATTACCCTAGGCTGAGCTGAACTCAGAGAAACCCTCGGCTTCGCAGTCCACCTAGGACCTCCTGCCTGAAGTCACCGTGCCTCCCGGAGAGAGTCGGCTTGCGTTCTTACTGCCATGTACGTCCCCTTCCTCCTGTGGCACTGCAGGCTTTGAATAGCCACAGGCCCAGAGGAGCAGCTACGGCGTTCCTTGGCTGAGGCAGTTCGCTTGACGCAGAACACCCTACTTCGAGAAGTTGATTCAGGGAAGGAAACTCAGGGTGACCTGTGTCTCTTTGGGCTTGTGAGAAACCACGGGGATGTCTGCTGAGTGCGCCCACGGAAACGGGGGCCTGCTGCAAGTAGCCTTGCTTTCCCGTTTGGAAGGCTGCGTTCATGCTGCCTTGAAGCTACCTGACCTTCCCTGCTCTCGACAGGCCTGTTAGACCTGTCAGAGTGCTTTGGGGAACGTTATGAGTCTGCTCTGTCTAAACCAGGTGCTTCCATGGCCGCGGCTCTGGTCCGCCTGACAAGCTCTAGAGCTAGAGGGAACCTCAACGTGACAAGCTGCCTCCAGCGTAGGCCCCTAGTAGCCGTGCAGAAAGGGAGGCAGGCAGCTGTCTCCATGAGTTCTCAGTCGCTTAGCGGCTTTATTTTAAAGGAAGTGGTGCACTTTGGAGGACTCCTAGGCCTCTCGGGTATGCATCACTTTCCCTCCAAGTTCACCGAGTACCTCCAGACCCCTGTGGGGCGGCTGAGCAACTTTGAGGCCCATTGGTTGACCCCCCCACACACACCACCCCCGGAGGCCCTCTGTGCGTGCCGCGCGATGGGCTACACACTGGACGTCCCTCGAGGAGCGCTACATTTCCAGAGCCCTCGAACAGCCTCAGGACAGCATTTCGGGTGAGTGCGACTTTGTCATGGCCCTTGTGTGAGCTGCCATGGGAAAACACTGTGCTTTGAATACTTCGAGGACCTCGTACCTGAAGTCACTCTGCCCGAGGAGAAGGTCAGCATCTCACCATGCCGTGTCGCTAACGGCACGCCCAGCACGAACACAGGCCTGGAAGCAAGGCCCCGAGTGGCGGTGCAGAAGCGGAGGCGTGCAGCAATTTCCATGGAGGCGGTGGCCTCGGCTCTGGGCACCTTCAACGGCAGCAGGGTTTTCTGGACACCTAGGAGGCTGGCGAGGGCCCCCTGTTCCCGGCAGGAACACTGAGTACCGCCAGGCCCACCTGGGTCTGCTAAGCAACATCCAGGCCCGTAGCCCTTTAGAGCCCCTCTGTGTATGCCCCGCGTAGGGAAACGCGCTGCATTCTCCTTGGGAGCAGCTTAGGGTCCTCAGCACTCGCACACGTTCCCGGACACCGTTCTGGCACGTCCCACATGGTGTCGAAGTCTTACGCATTACCCTAGGCTGAGCTGAACTCAGAGAAACCCTCGGCTTCGCAGTCCACCTAGGACCTCCTGCCTGAAGTCACCGTGCCTCCCGGAGAGAGTCGGCTTGCGTTCTTACTGCCATGTACGTCCCCTTCCTCCTGTGGCACTGCAGGCTTTGAATAGCCACAGGCCCAGAGGAGCAGCTACGGCGTTCCTTGGCTGAGGCAGTTCGCTTGACGCAGAACACCCTACTTCGAGAAGTTGATTCAGGGAAGGAAACTCAGGGTGACCTGTGTCTCTTTGGGCTTGTGAGAAACCACGGGGATGTCTGCTGAGTGCGCCCACGGAAACGGGGGCCTGCTGCAAGTAGCCTTGCTTTCCCGTTTGGAAGGCTGCGTTCATGCTGCCTTGAAGCTACCTGACCTTCCCTGCTCTCGACAGGCCTGTTAGCCCTGTCAGAGTGCTTCGGGGAACGTTATGAGTCTGCTCTGTCTAAACCAGGTGCTTCCATGGCCGCGGCTCTGGTCCGCCTGACAAGCTCTAGAGCTAGAGGGAACCTCAACGTGACAAGCTGCCTCCAGCGTAGGCCCCTAGTAGCCGTGCAGAAAGGGAGGCAGGCAGCTGTCTCCATGAGTTCTCAGTCGCATAGAGGCTTTATTTTAAAGGAAGTGGTACACTTTGGAGGACTCCTAGGCCTCTCGGGTATGCATCACTTTCCCTCCAAGTTCACCGAGTACCTCCAGACCCCTGTGGGGCGGCTGAGCAACTTCGAGGCCCATTGGTTGACCCCCCCCCACACCACCCCCGGAGGCCCTCTGTGCGTGCCGCGCGATGGGCTACACACTGGACGTCCCTCGAGGAGCGCTACATTTCCAGAGCCCTCGAACAGCCTCAGGACAGCATTTCGGGTGTGTGCGACTTTGTCATGGCCCTTGTGTGAGCTGCCATGGGAAAACACTGTGCTTTGAATACTTCGAGGACCTCGTACCTGAAGTCACTCTGCCCGAGGAGAAGGTCAGCATCTCACCATGCCGTGTCGCTAACGGCACGCCCAGCACGAACACAGGCCTGGAAGTAAGGCCCCGAGTGGCGGTGCAGAAGCGGAGGCGTGCAGCAGTTTCCATGAGGCGGTGGCCTCGGCTCTGGGCACCTTCAACGGCAGCAGGGTTTTCTGGACACCTAGGAGGCTGGCGCGGACCCCCTGTTCCCGGCAGGAACACTGAGTACCGCCAGGCCCACCTGGGTCTGCTAAGCAACATCCAGGCCCGTAGCCCTTTAGAGCCCCTCTGTGTATTCCCAGCGTAGGGAAACGCGCTGCACTCTCCTTGGGAGCAGCTTAGGGTCCTCAGCACTCGCACACGTTCCCGGACACCGTTCTGGCACGTCCCACATGACGTCGAAGTCTTACGCATTACCCTAGGCTGAGCTGAACTCAGAGAAACCCTCGGCTTCGCAGTCCACCTAGGGCCTCCTGCCTGAAGTCACCGTGCCTCCCGGAGAGAGTCGGCTTGCGTTCTTACTGCCATGTACGTCCCCTTCCTCCTGTGGCACTGCAGGCTTTGAATAGCCACAGGCCCAGAGGAGCAGCTACGGCGTTCCTTGGCTGAGGCAGTTCGCTTGACGCAGAACACCCTACTTCGAGAAGTTGATTCAGGGAAGGAAACTCAGGGTGACCTGTGTCTCTTTGGGCTTGTGAGAAACCACGGGGATGTCTGCTGAGTGCGCCCACGGAAACGGGGGCCTGCTGCAAGTAGCCTTGCTTTCCCGTTTGGAAGGCTGCGTTCATGCTGCCTTGAAGCTACCTGACCTTCCCTGCTCTCGACAGGCCTGTTAGCCCTGTCAGAGTGCTTCGGGGAACGTTATGTGTCTGCTCTGTCTAAACCACGTGCTTCCATGGCCGCGGCTCTGGTCCGCCTGACAAGCTCTAGAGCTAGAGGGAGCCTCAACGTGACAAGCTGCCTCCAGCGTAGGCCCCTAGTAGCCGTGCAGAAAGGGAGGCAGGCAGCTGTCTCCATGAGTTCTCAGTCGCGTAGAGGCTTTATTTTAAAGGAAGTGGTACACTTTGGAGGACTCCTAGGCCTCTCGGGTATGCATCACTTTCCCTCCAAGTTCACCGAGTACCTCCAGACCCCTGTGGGGCGGCTGAGCAACTTCGAGGCCCATTGGTTGACCTCCCCCCACACCACCCCCGGAGGCCCTCTGTGCGTGCCGCGCGATGGGCTACACACTGGACGTCCCTCGAGGAGCGCTACATTTCCAGAGCCCTCGAACAGCCTCAGGACAGCATTTCGGGTGAGTGCGACTTTGTCATGGCCCTTGTGTGAGCTGCCATGGGAAAACACTGTGCTTTGAATACTTCGAGGACCTCGTACCTGAAGTCACTCTGCCCGAGGAGAAGGTTAGCATCTCACCATGCCTTGTCGCTAACGGCACGCCCAGCACGAACACAGGCCTGGAAGTAAGGCCCCGAGTGGCGGTGCAGAAGCGGAGGCGTGCAGCAGTTTCCATGAGGCGGTGGCCTCGGCTCTGGGCACCTTCAACGGCAGCAGGGTTTTCTGGACACCTAGGAGGCTGGCGCGGGTCCCCTGTTCCCGGCAGGAACACTGAGTACCGCCAGGCCCACCTGGGTCTGCTAAGCAACATCCAGGCCCGTAGCCCTTTAGAGCCCCTCTGTGTATTCCCAGCGTAGGGAAACGCGCTGCACTCTCCTTGGGAGCAGCTTAGGGTCCTCAGCACTCGCACACGTTCCCGGACACCGTTCTGGCACGTCCCACATGACGTCGAAGTCTTACGCATTACCCTAGGCTGAGCTGAACTCAGAGAAACCCTCGGCTTCGCAGTCCACCTAGGGCCTCCTGCCTGAAGTCACCGTGCCTCCCGGAGAGAGTCGGCTTGCGTTCTTACTGCCATGTACGTCCCCTTCCTCCTGTGGCACTGCAGGCTTTGAATAGCCACAGGCCCAGAGGAGCAGCTACGGCGTTCCTTGGCTGAGGCAGTTCGCTTGACGCAGAACACCCTACTTCGAGAAGTTGATTCAGGGAAGGAAACTCAGGGTGACCTGTGTCTCTTTGGGCTTGTGAGAAACCACGGGGATGTCTGCTGAGTGCGCCCACGGAAACGGGGGCCTGCTGCAAGTAGCCTTGCTTTCCCGTTTGGAAGGCTGCGTTCATGCTGCCTTGAAGCTACCTGACCTTCCCTGCTCTCGACAGGCCTGTTAGCCCTGTCAGAGTGCTTCGGGGAACGTTATGAGTCTGCTCTGTCTAAACCAGGTGCTTCCATGGCCGCGGCTCTGGTCCGCCTGACAAGCTCTAGAGCTAGAGGGAACCTCAACGTGACAAGCTGCCTCCAGCGTAGGCCCCTAGTAGCCGTGCAGAAAGGGAGGCAGGCAGCTGTCTCCATGAGTTCTCAGTCGCGTAGAGGCTTTATTTTAAAGGAAGTGGTACACTTTGGAGGACTCCTAGGCCTCTCGGGTATGCATCACTTTCCCTCCAAGTTCACCGAGTACCTCCAGACCCCTGTGGGGCGGCTGAGCAACTTCGAGGCCCATTGGTTGACCCCCCCCCACACACCACCCCCGGAGGCCCTCTGTGCGTGCCGCGCGATGGGCTACACACTGGACGTCCCTCGAGGAGCGCTACATTTCCAGAGCCCTCGAACAGCCTCAGGACAGCATTTCGGGTGAGTGCGACTTTGTCATGGCCCTTGTGTGAGCTGCCATGGGAAAACACTGTGCTTTGAATACTTCGAGGACCTCGTACCTGAAGTCACTCTGCCCGAGGAGAAAGTCAGCATCTCACCATGCCGTGTCGCTAACGGCACGCCCAGCACGAACACAGGCCTGGAAGAAAGGCCCCGAGTGGCGGTGCAGAAGCGGAGGCGTGCAGCAGTTTCCATGAGGCGGTGGCCTCGGCTCTGGGCACCTTCAACGGCAGCAGGGTTTTCTGGACACCTAGGAGGCTGGCGCGGGCCCCCTGTTCCCGGCAGGAACACTGAGTACCGCCGGGCCCACCTGGGTCTGCTAAGCAACATCCAGGCCCGTAGCCCTTTAGAGCCCCTCTGTGGATGCCCAGCGTAGGGAAACGCGCTGCACTCCCCTTGGGAGCAGCTTAGGGTCCTCAGCACTCGCACACGTTCCCGGACACCGTTCTGGCACGTCCCACATGGCGTCGAAGTCTTACGCATTACCCTAGGCTGAGCTGAACTCAGAGAAACCCTCGGCTTCGCAGTCCACCTAGGACCTCCTGCCTGAAGTCACCGTGCCTCCCGGAGAGAGTCGGCTTGCGTTCTTACTGCCATGTACGTCCCCTTCCTCCTGTGGCACTGCAGGCTTTGAATAGCCACAGGCCCAGAGGAGCAGCTACGGCGTTCCTTGGCTGAGGCAGTTCGCTTGACGCAGAACACCCTACTTCGAGAAGTTGATTCAGGGAAGGAAACTCAGGGTGACCTGTGTCTCTTTGGGCTTGTGAGAAACCACGGGGATGTCTGCTGAGTGCGCCCACGGAAACGGGGGCCTGCTGCAAGTAGCCTTGCTTTCCCGTTTGGAAGGCTGCGTTCATGCTGCCTTGAAGCTACCTGACCTTCCCTGCTCTCGACAGGCCTGTTAGCCCTGTCAGAGTGCTTCGGGGAACGTTATGAGTCTGCTCTGTCTAAACCAGGTGCTTCCATGGCCGCGGCTCTGGTCCGCCTGACAAGCTCTAGAGCTAGAGGGAACCTCAACGTGACAAGCTGCCTCCAGCGTAGGCCCCTAGTAGTCGTGCAGAAAGGGAGGCAGGCAGCTGTCTCCATGAGTTCTCAGTCGCGTAGAGGCTTTATTTTAAAGGAAGTAGTACACTTTGGAGGACTCCTAGGCCTCTCGGGTATGCATCACTTTCCCTCCAAGTTCACCGAGTACCTCCAGACCCCTGTGGGGCGGCTGAGCAACTTCGAGGCCCATTGGTTGACCCCCCCCCACACCACCCCCGGAGGCCCTCTGTGCGTGCCGCGCGATGGGCTACACACTGGACGTCCCTCGAGGAGCGCTACATTTCCAGAGCCCTCGAACAGCCTCAGGACAGCATTTCGGGTGAGTGCGACTTTGTCATGGCCCTTGTGTGAGCTGCCATGGGAAAACACTGTGCTTTGAATACTTCAAGGACATCGTACCTGAAGTCACTCTGCCCGAGGAGAAGGTCAGCATCTCACCATGCCGTGTCGATAACGGCACGCCCAGCACGAACACAGGCCTGGAAGCAAGGCCCCGAGTGGCGGTGCAGAAGCGGAGGCGTGCAGCACTTTCCATGGAGGCGGTGGCCTCGGCTCTGGGCACCTTCAACGACAGCAGGGTTTTCTGGACACCTAGGAGGCTGGCGAGGGCCCCCTGTTCCCGGCAGGAACACTGAGTACCGCCAGGCCCACCTGGGTCTGCGAAGCAACATCCAGGCCCGTAGCCCTTTAGAGCCCCTCTGTGGATGCCCAGCGTAGGGAAACGCGCTGCACTCCCCTTGGGAGCAGCTTAGGGTCCTCAGCACTCGCACACGTTCCCGGACACCGTTCTGGCACGTCCCACATGGCGTCGAAGTCTTACGCATTACCCTAGGCTGAGCTGAACTCAGAGAAACCCTCGGCTTCGCAGTCCACCTAGGACCTCCTGCCTGAAGTCACCGTGCCTCCCGGAGAGAGTCGGCTTGCGTTCTTACTGCCATGTACGTCCCCTTCCTCCTGTGGCACTGCAGGCTTTGAATAGCCACAGGCCCAGAGGAGCAGCTACGGCGTTCCTTGGCTGAGGCAGTTCGCTTGACGCAGAACACCCTACTTCGAGAAGTTGATTCAGGGAAGGAAACTCAGGGTGACCTGTGTCTCTTTGGGCTTGTGAGAAACCACGGGGATGTCTGCTGAGTGCGCCCACGGAAACGGGGGCCTGCTGCAAGTAGCCTTGCTTTCCCGTTTGGAAGGCTGCGTTCATGCTGCCTTGAAGCTACCTGACCTTCCCTGCTCTCGACAGGCCTGTTAGACCTGTCAGAGTGCTTTGGGGAACGTTATGAGTCTGCTCTGTCTAAACCAGGTGCTTCCATGGCCGCGGCTCTGGTCCGCCTGACAAGCTCTAGAGCTAGAGGGAACCTCAACGTGACAAGCTGCCTCCAGCGTAGGCCCCTAGTAGCCGTGCAGAAAGGGAGGCAGGCAGCTGTCTCCATGAGTTCTCAGTCGCTTAGCGGCTTTATTTTAAAGGAAGTGGTGCACTTTGGAGGACTCCTAGGCCTCTCGGGTATGCATCACTTTCCCTCCAAGTTCACCGAGTACCTCCAGACCCCTGTGGGGCGGCTGAGCAACTTTGAGGCCCATTGGTTGACCCCCCCACACACACCACCCCCGGAGGCCCTCTGTGCGTGCCGCGCGATGGGCTACACACTGGACGTCCCTCGAGGAGCGCTACATTTCCAGAGCCCTCGAACAGCCTCAGGACAGCATTTCGGGTGAGTGCGACTTTGTCATGGCCCTTGTGTGAGCTGCCATGGGAAAACACTGTGCTTTGAATACTTCGAGGACCTCGTACCTGAAGTCACTCTGCCCGAGGAGAAGGTCAGCATCTCACCATGCCGTGTCGCTAACGGCACGCCCAGCACGAACACAGGCCTGGAAGCAAGGCCCCGAGTGGCGGTGCAGAAGCGGAGGCGTGCAGCAATTTCCATGGAGGCGGTGGCCTCGGCTCTGGGCACCTTCAACGGCAGCAGGGTTTTCTGGACACCTAGGAGGCTGGCGAGGGCCCCCTGTTCCCGGCAGGAACACTGAGTACCGCCAGGCCCACCTGGGTCTGCTAAGCAACATCCAGGCCCGTAGCCCTTTAGAGCCCCTCTGTGTATGCCCCGCGTAGGGAAACGCGCTGCATTCTCCTTGGGAGCAGCTTAGGGTCCTCAGCACTCGCACACGTTCCCGGACACCGTTCTGGCACGTCCCACATGGTGTCGAAGTCTTACGCATTACCCTAGGCTGAGCTGAACTCAGAGAAACCCTCGGCTTCGCAGTCCACCTAGGACCTCCTGCCTGAAGTCACCGTGCCTCCCGGAGAGAGTCGGCTTGCGTTCTTACTGCCATGTACGTCCCCTTCCTCCTGTGGCACTGCAGGCTTTGAATAGCCACAGGCCCAGAGGAGCAGCTACGGCGTTCCTTGGCTGAGGCAGTTCGCTTGACGCAGAACACCCTACTTCGAGAAGTTGATTCAGGGAAGGAAACTCAGGGTGACCTGTGTCTCTTTGGGCTTGTGAGAAACCACGGGGATGTCTGCTGAGTGCGCCCACGGAAACGGGGGCCTGCTGCAAGTAGCCTTGCTTTCCCGTTTGGAAGGCTGCGTTCATGCTGCCTTGAAGCTACCTGACCTTCCCTGCTCTCGACAGGCCTGTTAGCCCTGTCAGAGTGCTTCGGGGAACGTTATGAGTCTGCTCTGTCTAAACCAGGTGCTTCCATGGCCGCGGCTCTGGTCCGCCTGACAAGCTCTAGAGCTAGAGGGAACCTCAACGTGACAAGCTGCCTCCAGCGTAGGCCCCTAGTAGCCGTGCAGAAAGGGAGGCAGGCAGCTGTCTCCATGAGTTCTCAGTCGCATAGAGGCTTTATTTTAAAGGAAGTAGTACACTTTGGAGGACTCCTAGGCCTCTCGGGTATGCATCACTTTCCCTCCAAGTTCACCGAGTACCTCCAGACCCCTGTGGGGCGGCTGAGCAACTTTGAGGCCCATTGGTTGACCCCCCCACACACACCACCCCCGGAGGCCCTCTGTGCGTGCCGCGCGATGGGCTACACACTGGACGTCCCTCGAGGAGCGCTACATTTCCAGAGCCCTCGAACAGCCTCAGGACAGCATTTCGGGTGAGTGCGACTTTGTCATGGCCCTTGTGTGAGCTGCCATGGGAAAACACTGTGCTTTGAATACTTCGAGGACCTCGTACCTGAAGTCACTCTGCCCGAGGAGAAAGTCAGCATCTCACCATGCCGTGTCGCTAACGGCACGCCCAGCACGAACACAGGCCTGGAAGCAAGGCCCCGAGTGGCGGTGCAGAAGCGGAGGCGTGCAGCAATTTCCATGGAGGCGGTGGCCTCGGCTCTGGGCACCTTCAACGGCAGCAGGGTTTTCTGGACACCTAGGAGGCTGGCGAGGGCCCCCTGTTCCCGGCAGGAACACTGAGTACCGCCAGGCCCACCTGGGTCTGCTAAGCAACATCCAGGCCCGTAGCCCTTTAGAGCCCCTCTGTGTATGCCCCGCGTAGGGAAACGCGCTGCATTCTCCTTGGGAGCAGCTTAGGGTCCTCAGCACTCGCACACGTTCCCGGACACCGTTCTGGCACGTCCCACATGGTGTCGAAGTCTTACGCATTACCCTAGGCTGAGCTGAACTCAGAGAAACCCTCGGCTTCGCAGTCCACCTAGGACCTCCTGCCTGAAGTCACCGTGCCTCCCGGAGAGAGTCGGCTTGCGTTCTTACTGCCATGTACGTCCCCTTCCTCCTGTGGCACTGCAGGCTTTGAATAGCCACAGGCCCAGAGGAGCAGCTACGGCGTTCCTTGGCTGAGGCAGTTCGCTTGACGCAGAACACCCTACTTCGAGAAGTTGATTCAGGGAAGGAAACTCAGGGTGACCTGTGTCTCTTTGGGCTTGTGAGAAACCACGGGGATGTCTGCTGAGTGCGCCCACGGAAACGGGGGCCTGCTGCAAGTAGCCTTGCTTTCCCGTTTGGAAGGCTGCGTTCATGCTGCCTTGAAGCTACCTGACCTTCCCTGCTCTCGACAGGCCTGTTAGCCCTGTCAGAGTGCTTCGGGGAACGTTATGAGTCTGCTCTGTCTAAACCAGGTGCTTCCATGGCCGCGGCTCTGGTCCGCCTGACAAGCTCTAGAGCTAGAGGGAACCTCAACGTGACAAGCTGCCTCCAGCGTAGGCCCCTAGTAGCCGTGCAGAAAGGGAGGCAGGCAGCTGTCTCCATGAGTTCTCAGTCGCATAGAGGCTTTATTTTAAAGGAAGTAGTACACTTTGGAGGACTCCTAGGCCTCTCGGGTATGCATCACTTTCCCTCCAAGTTCACCGAGTACCTCCAGACCCCTGTGGGGCGGCTGAGCAACTTTGAGGCCCATTGGTTGACCCCCCCACACACACCACCCCCGGAGGCCCTCTGTGCGTGCCGCGCGATGGGCTACACACTGGACGTCCCTCGAGGAGCGCTACATTTCCAGAGCCCTCGAACAGCCTCAGGACAGCATTTCGGGTGAGTGCGACTTTGTCATGGCCCTTGTGTGAGCTGCCATGGGAAAACACTGTGCTTTGAATACTTCGAGGACCTCGTACCTGAAGTCACTCTGCCCGAGGAGAAAGTCAGCATCTCACCATGCCGTGTCGCTAACGGCACGCCCAGCACGAACACAGGCCTGGAAGCAAGGCCCCGAGTGGCGGTGCAGAAGCGGAGGCGTGCAGCAATTTCCATGGAGGCGGTGGCCTCGGCTCTGGGCACCTTCAACGGCAGCAGGGTTTTCTGGACACCTAGGAGGCTGGCGAGGGCCCCCTGTTCCCGGCAGGAACACTGAGTACCGCCAGGCCCACCTGTGTCTGCTAAGCAACATCCAGGCCCGTAGCCCTTTAGAGCCCCTCTGTGGATGCCCAGCGTAGGGAAACGCACTGCACTCCCCTTAGGAGCAGCTTAGGGTCCTCAGCACTCGCACACGTTCCCGGACACCGTTCTGGCACGTCCCACATGGCGTCGAAGTCTTACGCATTACCCTAGGCTGAGCTGAACTCAGAGAAACCCTCGGCTTCGCAGTCCACCTAGGACCTCCTGCCTGAAGTCACCGTGCCTCCCGGAGAGAGTCGGCTTGCGTTCTTACTGCCATGTACGTCCCCTTCCTCCTGTGGCACTGCAGGCTTTGAATAGCCACAGGCCCAGAGGAGCAGCTACGGCGTTCCTTGGCTGAGGCAGTTCGCTTGACGCAGAACACCCTACTTCGAGAAGTTGATTCAGGGAAGGAAACTCAGGGTGACCTGTGTCTCTTTGGGCTTGTGAGAAACCACGGGGATGTCTGCTGAGTGCGCCCACGGAAACGGGGGCCTGCTGCAAGTAGCCTTGCTTTCCCGTTTGGAAGGCTGTGTTCATGCTGCCTTGAAGCTACCTGACCTTCCCTGCTCTCGACAGGCCTGTTAGCCCTGTCAGAGTGCTTCGGGGAACGTTATGAGTCTGCTCTGTCTAAACCAGGTGCTTCCATGGCCGCGGCTCTGGTCCGCCTGACAAGCTCTAGAGCTAGAGGGAACCTCAACGTGACAAGCTGCCTCCAGCGTAGGCCCCTAGTAGCCGTGCAGAAAGGGAGGCAGGCAGCTGTCTCCATGAGTTCTCAGTCGTGTAGAGGCTTTATTTTAAAGGAAGTAGTACACTTTGGAGGACTCCTAGGCCTCTCGGGTATGCATCACTTTCCCTCCAAGTTCACCGAGTACCTCCAGACCCCTGTGGGGCGGCTGAGCAACTTTGAGGCCCATTGGTTGACCCCCCCACACACACCACCCCCGGAGGCCCTCTGTGCGTGCCGCGCGATGGGCTACACACTGGACGTCCCTCGAGGAGCGCTACATTTCCAGAGCCCTCGAACAGCCTCAGGACAGCATTTCGGGTGAGTGCGACTTTGTCATGGCCCTTGTGTGAGCTGCCATGGGAAAACACTGTGCTTTGAATACTTCGAGGACCTCGTACCTGAAGTCACTCTGCCTGAGGAGAAAGTCAGCATCTCACCATGCCGTGTCGCTAACGGCACGCCCAGCACGAACACAGGCCTGGAAGAAAGGCCCCGAGTGGCGGTGCAGAAGTGGAGGCGTGCAGCAGTTTCCATGAGGCGGTGGCCTCGGCTCTGGGCACCTTCAACGGCAGCAGGGTTTTCTGGACACCTAGGAGGCTGGCGCGGGCCCCCTGTTCCCGGCAGGAACACTGAGTACCGCCAGGCCCACCTGGGTCTGCGAAGCAACATCCAGGCCCGTAGCCCTTTAGAGCCCCTCTGTGTATGCCCAGCGTAGGGAAACGCGCTGCACTCCCCTTGGGAGCAGCTTAGGGTCCTCAGCACTCGCACACGTTCCCGGACACCGTTCTGGCACGTCCCACATGGCGTCGAAGTCTTACGCATTACCCTAGGCTGAGCTGAACTCAGAGAAACCCTCGGCTTCGCAGTCCACCTAGGACCTCCTGCCTGAAGTCACCGTGCCTCCCGGAGAGAGTCGGCTTGCGTTCTTACTGCCATGTACGTCCCCTTCCTCCTGTGGCACTGCAGGCTTTGAATAGCCACAGGCCCAGAGGAGCAGCTACGGCGTTCCTTGGCTGAGGCAGTTCGCTTGACGCAGAACACCCTACTTCGAGAAGTTGATTCAGGGAAGGAAACTCAGGGTGACCTGTGTCTCTTTGGGCTTGTGAGAAACCACGGGGATGTCTGCTGAGTGCGCCCACGGAAACGGGGGCCTGCTGCAAGTAGCCTTGCTTTCCCGTTTGGAAGGCTGCGTTCATGCTGCCTTGAAGCTACCTGACCTTCCCTGCTCTCGACAGGCCTGTTAGCCCTGTCAGAGTGCTTCGGGGAACGTTATGAGTCTGCTCTGTCTAAACCAGGTGCTTCCATGGCCGCGGCTCTGGTCCGCCTGACAAGCTCTAGAGCTAGAGGGAACCTCAACGTGACAAGCTGCCTCCAGCGTAGGCCCCTAGTAGCCGTGCAGAAAGGGAGGCAGGCAGCTGTCTCCATGAGTTCTCAGTCGCGTAGAGGCTTTATTTTAAAGGAAGTAGTACACTTTGGAGGACTCCTAGGCCTCTCGGGTATGCATCACTTTCCCTCCAAGTTCACCGAGTACCTCCAGACCCCTGTGGGGCGGCTGAGCAACTTCGAGGCCCATTGGTTGACCCCCCCCCCACACCACCCCCGGAGGCCCTCTGTGCGTGCCGCGCGATGGGCTACACACTGGACGTCCCTCGAGGAGCGCTACATTTCCAGAGCCCTCGAACAGCCTCAGGACAGCATTTCGGGTGAGTGCGACTTTGTCATGGCCCTTGTGTGAGCTGCCATGGGAAAACACTGTGCTTTGAATACTTCGAGGACATCGTACCTGAAGTCACTCTGCCCGAGGAGAAAGTCAGCATCTCACCATGCCGTGTCGCTAACGGCACGCCCAGCACGAACACAGGCCTGGAAGCAAGGCCCCGAGTGGCGGTGCAGAAGCGGAGGCGTGCAGCAATTTCCATGGAGGCGGTGGCCTCGGCTCTGGGCACCTTCAACGACAGCAGGGTTTTCTGGACACCTAGGAGGCTGGCGCGGGCCCCCTGTTCCCGGCAGGAACACTGAGTACCGCCAGGCCCACCTGGGTCTGCTAAGCAACATCCAGGCCCGTAGCCCTTTAGAGCCCCTCTGTGGATGCCCAGCGTAGGGAAACGCGCTGCACTCCCCTTGGGAGCAGCTTAGGGTCCTCAGCACTCGCACACGTTCCCGGACACCGTTCTGGCACGTCCCACATGGCGTCGAAGTCTTACGCATTACCCTAGGCTGAGCTGAACTCAGAGAAACCCTCGGCTTCGCAGTCCACCTAGGACCTCCTGCCTGAAGTCACCGTGCCTCCCGGAGAGAGTCGGCTTGCGTTCTTACTGCCATGTACGTCCCCTTCCTCCTGTGGCACTGCAGGCTTTGAATAGCCACAGGCCCAGAGGAGCAGCTACGGCGTTCCTTGGCTGAGGCAGTTCGCTTGACGCAGAACACCCTACTTCGAGAAGTTGATTCAGGGAAGGAAACTCAGGGTGACCTGTGTCTCTTTGGGCTTGTGAGAAACCACGGGGATGTCTGCTGAGTGCGCCCACGGAAACGGGGGCCTGCTGCAAGTAGCCTTGCTTTCCCGTTTGGAAGGCTGCGTTCATGCTGCCTTGAAGCTACCTGACCTTCCCTGCTCTCGACAGGCCTGTTAGCCCTGTCAGAGTGCTTCGGGGAACGTTATGAGTCTGCTCTGTCTAAACCAGGTGCTTCCATGGCCGCGGCTCTGGTCCGCCTGACAAGCTCTAGAGCTAGAGGGAACCTCAACGTGACAAGCTGCCTCCAGCGTAGGCCCCTAGTAGCCGTGCAGAAAGGGAGGCAGGCAGCTGTCTCCATGAGTTCTCAGTCGCGTAGAGGCTTTATTTTAAAGGAAGTGGTACACTTTGGAGGACTCCTAGGCCTCTCGGGTATGCATCACTTTCCCTCCAAGTTCACCGAGTACCTCCAGACCCCTGTGGGGCGGCTGAGCAACTTCGAGGCCCATTGGTTGACCCCCCCCCACACACCACCCCCGGAGGCCCTCTGTGCGTGCCGCGCGATGGGCTACACACTGGACGTCCCTCGAGGAGCGCTACATTTCCAGAGCCCTCGAACAGCCTCAGGACAGCATTTCGGGTGAGTGCGACTTTGTCATGGCCCTTGTGTGAGCTGCCATGGGAAAACACTGTGCTTTGAATACTTCGAGGACCTCGTACCTGAAGTCACTCTGCCCGAGGAGAAAGTCAGCATCTCACCATGCCGTGTCGCTAACGGCACGCCCAGCACGAACACAGGCCTGGAAGAAAGGCCCCGAGTGGCGGTGCAGAAGCGGAGGCGTGCAGCAGTTTCCATGAGGCGGTGGCCTCGGCTCTGGGCACCTTCAACGGCAGCAGGGTTTTCTGGACACCTAGGAGGCTGGCGCGGGCCCCCTGTTCCCGGCAGGAACACTGAGTACCGCCGGGCCCACCTGGGTCTGCTAAGCAACATCCAGGCCCGTAGCCCTTTAGAGCCCCTCTGTGGATGCCCAGCGTAGGGAAACGCGCTGCACTCCCCTTGGGAGCAGCTTAGGGTCCTCAGCACTCGCACACGTTCCCGGACACCGTTCTGGCACGTCCCACATGGCGTCGAAGTCTTACGCATTACCCTAGGCTGAGCTGAACTCAGAGAAACCCTCGGCTTCGCAGTCCACCTAGGACCTCCTGCCTGAAGTCACCGTGCCTCCCGGAGAGAGTCGGCTTGCGTTCTTACTGCCATGTACGTCCCCTTCCTCCTGTGGCACTGCAGGCTTTGAATAGCCACAGGCCCAGAGGAGCAGCTACGGCGTTCCTTGGCTGAGGCAGTTCGCTTGACGCAGAACACCCTACTTCGAGAAGTTGATTCAGGGAAGGAAACTCAGGGTGACCTGTGTCTCTTTGGGCTTGTGAGAAACCACGGGGATGTCTGCTGAGTGCGCCCACGGAAACGGGGGCCTGCTGCAAGTAGCCTTGCTTTCCCGTTTGGAAGGCTGCGTTCATGCTGCCTTGAAGCTACCTGACCTTCCCTGCTCTCGACAGGCCTGTTAGCCCTGTCAGAGTGCTTCGGGGAACGTTATGAGTCTGCTCTGTCTAAACCAGGTGCTTCCATGGCCGCGGCTCTGGTCCGCCTGACAAGCTCTAGAGCTAGAGGGAACCTCAACGTGACAAGCTGCCTCCAGCGTAGGCCCCTAGTAGTCGTGCAGAAAGGGAGGCAGGCAGCTGTCTCCATGAGTTCTCAGTCGCGTAGAGGCTTTATTTTAAAGGAAGTAGTACACTTTGGAGGACTCCTAGGCCTCTCGGGTATGCATCACTTTCCCTCCAAGTTCACCGAGTACCTCCAGACCCCTGTGGGGCGGCTGAGCAACTTCGAGGCCCATTGGTTGACCCCCCCCCACACCACCCCCGGAGGCCCTCTGTGCGTGCCGCGCGATGGGCTACACACTGGACGTCCCTCGAGGAGCGCTACATTTCCAGAGCCCTCGAACAGCCTCAGGACAGCATTTCGGGTGAGTGCGACTTTGTCATGGCCCTTGTGTGAGCTGCCATGGGAAAACACTGTGCTTTGAATACTTCAAGGACATCGTACCTGAAGTCACTCTGCCCGAGGAGAAGGTCAGCATCTCACCATGCCGTGTCGATAACGGCACGCCCAGCACGAACACAGGCCTGGAAGCAAGGCCCCGAGTGGCGGTGCAGAAGCGGAGGCGTGCAGCACTTTCCATGGAGGCGGTGGCCTCGGCTCTGGGCACCTTCAACGACAGCAGGGTTTTCTGGACACCTAGGAGGCTGGCGAGGGCCCCCTGTTCCCGGCAGGAACACTGAGTACCGCCAGGCCCACCTGGGTCTGCGAAGCAACATCCAGGCCCGTAGCCCTTTAGAGCCCCTCTGTGGATGCCCAGCGTAGGGAAACGCGCTGCACTCCCCTTGGGAGCAGCTTAGGGTCCTCAGCACTCGCACACGTTCCCGGACACCGTTCTGGCACGTCCCACATGGCGTCGAAGTCTTACGCATTACCCTAGGCTGAGCTGAACTCAGAGAAACCCTCGGCTTCGCAGTCCACCTAGGACCTCCTGCCTGAAGTCACCGTGCCTCCCGGAGAGAGTCGGCTTGCGTTCTTACTGCCATGTACGTCCCCTTCCTCCTGTGGCACTGCAGGCTTTGAATAGCCACAGGCCCAGAGGAGCAGCTACGGCGTTCCTTGGCTGAGGCAGTTCGCTTGACGCAGAACACCCTACTTCGAGAAGTTGATTCAGGGAAGGAAACTCAGGGTGACCTGTGTCTCTTTGGGCTTGTGAGAAACCACGGGGATGTCTGCTGAGTGCGCCCACGGAAACGGGGGCCTGCTGCAAGTAGCCTTGCTTTCCCGTTTGGAAGGCTGCGTTCATGCTGCCTTGAAGCTACCTGACCTTCCCTGCTCTCGACAGGCCTGTTAGACCTGTCAGAGTGCTTTGGGGAACGTTATGAGTCTGCTCTGTCTAAACCAGGTGCTTCCATGGCCGCGGCTCTGGTCCGCCTGACAAGCTCTAGAGCTAGAGGGAACCTCAACGTGACAAGCTGCCTCCAGCGTAGGCCCCTAGTAGCCGTGCAGAAAGGGAGGCAGGCAGCTGTCTCCATGAGTTCTCAGTCGCTTAGCGGCTTTATTTTAAAGGAAGTGGTGCACTTTGGAGGACTCCTAGGCCTCTCGGGTATGCATCACTTTCCCTCCAAGTTCACCGAGTACCTCCAGACCCCTGTGGGGCGGCTGAGCAACTTTGAGGCCCATTGGTTGACCCCCCCACACACACCACCCCCGGAGGCCCTCTGTGCGTGCCGCGCGATGGGCTACACACTGGACGTCCCTCGAGGAGCGCTACATTTCCAGAGCCCTCGAACAGCCTCAGGACAGCATTTCGGGTGAGTGCGACTTTGTCATGGCCCTTGTGTGAGCTGCCATGGGAAAACACTGTGCTTTGAATACTTCGAGGACCTCGTACCTGAAGTCACTCTGCCCGAGGAGAAGGTCAGCATCTCACCATGCCGTGTCGCTAACGGCACGCCCAGCACGAACACAGGCCTGGAAGCAAGGCCCCGAGTGGCGGTGCAGAAGCGGAGGCGTGCAGCAATTTCCATGGAGGCGGTGGCCTCGGCTCTGGGCACCTTCAACGGCAGCAGGGTTTTCTGGACACCTAGGAGGCTGGCGAGGGCCCCCTGTTCCCGGCAGGAACACTGAGTACCGCCAGGCCCACCTGGGTCTGCTAAGCAACATCCAGGCCCGTAGCCCTTTAGAGCCCCTCTGTGTATGCCCCGCGTAGGGAAACGCGCTGCATTCTCCTTGGGAGCAGCTTAGGGTCCTCAGCACTCGCACACGTTCCCGGACACCGTTCTGGCACGTCCCACATGGTGTCGAAGTCTTACGCATTACCCTAGGCTGAGCTGAACTCAGAGAAACCCTCGGCTTCGCAGTCCACCTAGGACCTCCTGCCTGAAGTCACCGTGCCTCCCGGAGAGAGTCGGCTTGCGTTCTTACTGCCATGTACGTCCCCTTCCTCCTGTGGCACTGCAGGCTTTGAATAGCCACAGGCCCAGAGGAGCAGCTACGGCGTTCCTTGGCTGAGGCAGTTCGCTTGACGCAGAACACCCTACTTCGAGAAGTTGATTCAGGGAAGGAAACTCAGGGTGACCTGTGTCTCTTTGGGCTTGTGAGAAACCACGGGGATGTCTGCTGAGTGCGCCCACGGAAACGGGGGCCTGCTGCAAGTAGCCTTGCTTTCCCGTTTGGAAGGCTGCGTTCATGCTGCCTTGAAGCTACCTGACCTTCCCTGCTCTCGACAGGCCTGTTAGCCCTGTCAGAGTGCTTCGGGGAACGTTATGAGTCTGCTCTGTCTAAACCAGGTGCTTCCATGGCCGCGGCTCTGGTCCGCCTGACAAGCTCTAGAGCTAGAGGGAACCTCAACGTGACAAGCTGCCTCCAGCGTAGGCCCCTAGTAGCCGTGCAGAAAGGGAGGCAGGCAGCTGTCTCCATGAGTTCTCAGTCGCATAGAGGCTTTATTTTAAAGGAAGTAGTACACTTTGGAGGACTCCTAGGCCTCTCGGGTATGCATCACTTTCCCTCCAAGTTCACCGAGTACCTCCAGACCCCTGTGGGGCGGCTGAGCAACTTTGAGGCCCATTGGTTGACCCCCCCACACACACCACCCCCGGAGGCCCTCTGTGCGTGCCGCGCGATGGGCTACACACTGGACGTCCCTCGAGGAGCGCTACATTTCCAGAGCCCTCGAACAGCCTCAGGACAGCATTTCGGGTGAGTGCGACTTTGTCATGGCCCTTGTGTGAGCTGCCATGGGAAAACACTGTGCTTTGAATACTTCGAGGACCTCGTACCTGAAGTCACTCTGCCCGAGGAGAAAGTCAGCATCTCACCATGCCGTGTCGCTAACGGCACGCCCAGCACGAACACAGGCCTGGAAGCAAGGCCCCGAGTGGCGGTGCAGAAGCGGAGGCGTGCAGCAATTTCCATGGAGGCGGTGGCCTCGGCTCTGGGCACCTTCAACGGCAGCAGGGTTTTCTGGACACCTAGGAGGCTGGCGAGGGCCCCCTGTTCCCGGCAGGAACACTGAGTACCGCCAGGCCCACCTGGGTCTGCTAAGCAACATCCAGGCCCGTAGCCCTTTAGAGCCCCTCTGTGTATGCCCCGCGTAGGGAAACGCGCTGCATTCTCCTTGGGAGCAGCTTAGGGTCCTCAGCACTCGCACACGTTCCCGGACACCGTTCTGGCACGTCCCACATGGTGTCGAAGTCTTACGCATTACCCTAGGCTGAGCTGAACTCAGAGAAACCCTCGGCTTCGCAGTCCACCTAGGACCTCCTGCCTGAAGTCACCGTGCCTCCCGGAGAGAGTCGGCTTGCGTTCTTACTGCCATGTACGTCCCCTTCCTCCTGTGGCACTGCAGGCTTTGAATAGCCACAGGCCCAGAGGAGCAGCTACGGCGTTCCTTGGCTGAGGCAGTTCGCTTGACGCAGAACACCCTACTTCGAGAAGTTGATTCAGGGAAGGAAACTCAGGGTGACCTGTGTCTCTTTGGGCTTGTGAGAAACCACGGGGATGTCTGCTGAGTGCGCCCACGGAAACGGGGGCCTGCTGCAAGTAGCCTTGCTTTCCCGTTTGGAAGGCTGCGTTCATGCTGCCTTGAAGCTACCTGACCTTCCCTGCTCTCGACAGGCCTGTTAGCCCTGTCAGAGTGCTTCGGGGAACGTTATGAGTCTGCTCTGTCTAAACCAGGTGCTTCCATGGCCGCGGCTCTGGTCCGCCTGACAAGCTCTAGAGCTAGAGGGAACCTCAACGTGACAAGCTGCCTCCAGCGTAGGCCCCTAGTAGCCGTGCAGAAAGGGAGGCAGGCAGCTGTCTCCATGAGTTCTCAGTCGCATAGAGGCTTTATTTTAAAGGAAGTAGTACACTTTGGAGGACTCCTAGGCCTCTCGGGTATGCATCACTTTCCCTCCAAGTTCACCGAGTACCTCCAGACCCCTGTGGGGCGGCTGAGCAACTTTGAGGCCCATTGGTTGACCCCCCCACACACACCACCCCCGGAGGCCCTCTGTGCGTGCCGCGCGATGGGCTACACACTGGACGTCCCTCGAGGAGCGCTACATTTCCAGAGCCCTCGAACAGCCTCAGGACAGCATTTCGGGTGAGTGCGACTTTGTCATGGCCCTTGTGTGAGCTGCCATGGGAAAACACTGTGCTTTGAATACTTCGAGGACCTCGTACCTGAAGTCACTCTGCCCGAGGAGAAAGTCAGCATCTCACCATGCCGTGTCGCTAACGGCACGCCCAGCACGAACACAGGCCTGGAAGCAAGGCCCCGAGTGGCGGTGCAGAAGCGGAGGCGTGCAGCAATTTCCATGGAGGCGGTGGCCTCGGCTCTGGGCACCTTCAACGGCAGCAGGGTTTTCTGGACACCTAGGAGGCTGGCGAGGGCCCCCTGTTCCCGGCAGGAACACTGAGTACCGCCAGGCCCACCTGTGTCTGCTAAGCAACATCCAGGCCCGTAGCCCTTTAGAGCCCCTCTGTGGATGCCCAGCGTAGGGAAACGCACTGCACTCCCCTTAGGAGCAGCTTAGGGTCCTCAGCACTCGCACACGTTCCCGGACACCGTTCTGGCACGTCCCACATGGCGTCGAAGTCTTACGCATTACCCTAGGCTGAGCTGAACTCAGAGAAACCCTCGGCTTCGCAGTCCACCTAGGACCTCCTGCCTGAAGTCACCGTGCCTCCCGGAGAGAGTCGGCTTGCGTTCTTACTGCCATGTACGTCCCCTTCCTCCTGTGGCACTGCAGGCTTTGAATAGCCACAGGCCCAGAGGAGCAGCTACGGCGTTCCTTGGCTGAGGCAGTTCGCTTGACGCAGAACACCCTACTTCGAGAAGTTGATTCAGGGAAGGAAACTCAGGGTGACCTGTGTCTCTTTGGGCTTGTGAGAAACCACGGGGATGTCTGCTGAGTGCGCCCACGGAAACGGGGGCCTGCTGCAAGTAGCCTTGCTTTCCCGTTTGGAAGGCTGTGTTCATGCTGCCTTGAAGCTACCTGACCTTCCCTGCTCTCGACAGGCCTGTTAGCCCTGTCAGAGTGCTTCGGGGAACGTTATGAGTCTGCTCTGTCTAAACCAGGTGCTTCCATGGCCGCGGCTCTGGTCCGCCTGACAAGCTCTAGAGCTAGAGGGAACCTCAACGTGACAAGCTGCCTCCAGCGTAGGCCCCTAGTAGCCGTGCAGAAAGGGAGGCAGGCAGCTGTCTCCATGAGTTCTCAGTCGTGTAGAGGCTTTATTTTAAAGGAAGTAGTACACTTTGGAGGACTCCTAGGCCTCTCGGGTATGCATCACTTTCCCTCCAAGTTCACCGAGTACCTCCAGACCCCTGTGGGGCGGCTGAGCAACTTTGAGGCCCATTGGTTGACCCCCCCACACACACCACCCCCGGAGGCCCTCTGTGCGTGCCGCGCGATGGGCTACACACTGGACGTCCCTCGAGGAGCGCTACATTTCCAGAGCCCTCGAACAGCCTCAGGACAGCATTTCGGGTGAGTGCGACTTTGTCATGGCCCTTGTGTGAGCTGCCATGGGAAAACACTGTGCTTTGAATACTTCGAGGACCTCGTACCTGAAGTCACTCTGCCTGAGGAGAAAGTCAGCATCTCACCATGCCGTGTCGCTAACGGCACGCCCAGCACGAACACAGGCCTGGAAGAAAGGCCCCGAGTGGCGGTGCAGAAGTGGAGGCGTGCAGCAGTTTCCATGAGGCGGTGGCCTCGGCTCTGGGCACCTTCAACGGCAGCAGGGTTTTCTGGACACCTAGGAGGCTGGCGCGGGCCCCCTGTTCCCGGCAGGAACACTGAGTACCGCCAGGCCCACCTGGGTCTGCGAAGCAACATCCAGGCCCGTAGCCCTTTAGAGCCCCTCTGTGTATGCCCAGCGTAGGGAAACGCGCTGCACTCCCCTTGGGAGCAGCTTAGGGTCCTCAGCACTCGCACACGTTCCCGGACACCGTTCTGGCACGTCCCACATGGCGTCGAAGTCTTACGCATTACCCTAGGCTGAGCTGAACTCAGAGAAACCCTCGGCTTCGCAGTCCACCTAGGACCTCCTGCCTGAAGTCACCGTGCCTCCCGGAGAGAGTCGGCTTGCGTTCTTACTGCCATGTACGTCCCCTTCCTCCTGTGGCACTGCAGGCTTTGAATAGCCACAGGCCCAGAGGAGCAGCTACGGCGTTCCTTGGCTGAGGCAGTTCGCTTGACGCAGAACACCCTACTTCGAGAAGTTGATTCAGGGAAGGAAACTCAGGGTGACCTGTGTCTCTTTGGGCTTGTGAGAAACCACGGGGATGTCTGCTGAGTGCGCCCACGGAAACGGGGGCCTGCTGCAAGTAGCCTTGCTTTCCCGTTTGGAAGGCTGCGTTCATGCTGCCTTGAAGCTACCTGACCTTCCCTGCTCTCGACAGGCCTGTTAGCCCTGTCAGAGTGCTTCGGGGAACGTTATGAGTCTGCTCTGTCTAAACCAGGTGCTTCCATGGCCGCGGCTCTGGTCCGCCTGACAAGCTCTAGAGCTAGAGGGAACCTCAACGTGACAAGCTGCCTCCAGCGTAGGCCCCTAGTAGCCGTGCAGAAAGGGAGGCAGGCAGCTGTCTCCATGAGTTCTCAGTCGCGTAGAGGCTTTATTTTAAAGGAAGTAGTACACTTTGGAGGACTCCTAGGCCTCTCGGGTATGCATCACTTTCCCTCCAAGTTCACCGAGTACCTCCAGACCCCTGTGGGGCGGCTGAGCAACTTCGAGGCCCATTGGTTGACCCCCCCCCCACACCACCCCCGGAGGCCCTCTGTGCGTGCCGCGCGATGGGCTACACACTGGACGTCCCTCGAGGAGCGCTACATTTCCAGAGCCCTCGAACAGCCTCAGGACAGCATTTCGGGTGAGTGCGACTTTGTCATGGCCCTTGTGTGAGCTGCCATGGGAAAACACTGTGCTTTGAATACTTCGAGGACATCGTACCTGAAGTCACTCTGCCCGAGGAGAAAGTCAGCATCTCACCATGCCGTGTCGCTAACGGCACGCCCAGCACGAACACAGGCCTGGAAGCAAGGCCCCGAGTGGCGGTGCAGAAGCGGAGGCGTGCAGCAATTTCCATGGAGGCGGTGGCCTCGGCTCTGGGCACCTTCAACGACAGCAGGGTTTTCTGGACACCTAGGAGGCTGGCGCGGGCCCCCTGTTCCCGGCAGGAACACTGAGTACCGCCAGGCCCACCTGGGTCTGCTAAGCAACATCCAGGCCCGTAGCCCTTTAGAGCCCCTCTGTGGATGCCCAGCGTAGGGAAACGCGCTGCACTCCCCTTGGGAGCAGCTTAGGGTCCTCAGCACTCGCACACGTTCCCGGACACCGTTCTGGCACGTCCCACATGGCGTCGAAGTCTTACGCATTACCCTAGGCTGAGCTGAACTCAGAGAAACCCTCGGCTTCGCAGTCCACCTAGGACCTCCTGCCTGAAGTCACCGTGCCTCCCGGAGAGAGTCGGCTTGCGTTCTTACTGCCATGTACGTCCCCTTCCTCCTGTGGCACTGCAGGCTTTGAATAGCCACAGGCCCAGAGGAGCAGCTACGGCGTTCCTTGGCTGAGGCAGTTCGCTTGACGCAGAACACCCTACTTCGAGAAGTTGATTCAGGGAAGGAAACTCAGGGTGACCTGTGTCTCTTTGGGCTTGTGAGAAACCACGGGGATGTCTGCTGAGTGCGCCCACGGAAACGGGGGCCTGCTGCAAGTAGCCTTGCTTTCCCGTTTGGAAGGCTGCGTTCATGCTGCCTTGAAGCTACCTGACCTTCCCTGCTCTCGACAGGCCTGTTAGCCCTGTCAGAGTGCTTCGGGGAACGTTATGAGTCTGCTCTGTCTAAACCAGGTGCTTCCATGGCCGCGGCTCTGGTCCGCCTGACAAGCTCTAGAGCTAGAGGGAACCTCAACGTGACAAGCTGCCTCCAGCGTAGGCCCCTAGTAGCCGTGCAGAAAGGGAGGCAGGCAGCTGTCTCCATGAGTTCTCAGTCGCGTAGAGGCTTTATTTTAAAGGAAGTAGTACACTTTGGAGGACTCCTAGGCCTCTCGGGTATGCATCACTTTCCCTCCAAGTTCACCGAGTACCTCCAGACCCCTGTGGGGCGGCTGAGCAACTTCGAGGCCCATTGGTTGACCCCCCACACACACCACCCCCGGAGGCCCTCTGTGCGTGCCGCGCGATGGGCTACACACTGGACGTCCCTCGAGGAGCGCTACATTTCCAGAGCCCTCGAACAGCCTCAGGACAGCATTTCGGGTGAGTGCGACTTTGTCATGGCCCTTGTGTGAGCTGCCATGGGAAAACACTGTGCTTTGAATACTTCGAGGACATCGTACCTGAAGTCACTCTGCCTGAGGAGAAAGTCAGCATCTCACCATGCCGTGTCGCTAACGGCACGCCCAGCACGAACACAGGCCTGGAAGAAAGGCCCCGAGTGGCGGTGCAGAAGCGGAGGCGTGCAGCAGTTTCCATGAGGCGGTGGCCTCGGCTCTGGGCACCTTCAACGGCAGCAGGGTTTTCTGGACACCTAGGAGGCTGGCGCGGGCCCCCTGTTCCCGGCAGGAACACTGAGTACCGCCAGGCCCACCTGGGTCTGCGAAGCAACATCCAGGCCCGTAGCCCTTTAGAGCCCCTCTGTGGATGCCCAGCGTAGGGAAACGCGCTGCACTCCCCTTGGGAGCAGCTTAGGGTCCTCAGCACTCGCACACGTTCCCGGACACCGTTCTGGCACGTCCCACATGGCGTCGAAGTCTTACGCATTACCCTAGGCTGAGCTGAACTCAGAGAAACCCTCGGCTTCGCAGTCCACCTAGGACCTCCTGCCTGAAGTCACCGTGCCTCCCGGAGAGAGTCGGCTTGCGTTCTTACTGCCATGTACGTCCCCTTCCTCCTGTGGCACTGCAGGCTTTGAATAGCCACAGGCCCAGAGGAGCAGCTACGGCGTTCCTTGGCTGAGGCAGTTCGCTTGACGCAGAACACCCTACTTCGAGAAGTTGATTCAGGGAAGGAAACTCAGGGTGACCTGTGTCTCTTTGGGCTTGTGAGAAACCACGGGGATGTCTGCTGAGTGCGCCCACGGAAACGGGGGCCTGCTGCAAGTAGCCTTGCTTTCCCGTTTGGAAGGCTGCGTTCATGCTGCCTTGAAGCTACCTGACCTTCCCTGCTCTCGACAGGCCTGTTAGCCCTGTCAGAGTGCTTCGGGGAACGTTATGAGTCTGCTCTGTCTAAACCAGGTGCTTCCATGGCCGCGGCTCTGGTCCGCCTGACAAGCTCTAGAGCTAGAGGGAACCTCAACGTGACAAGCTGCCTCCAGCGTAGGCCCCTAGTAGCCGTGCAGAAAGGGAGGCAGGCAGCTGTCTCCATGAGTTCTCAGTCGCGTAGAGGCTTTATTTTAAAGGAAGTAGTACACTTTGGAGGACTCCTAGGCCTCTCGGGTATGCATCACTTTCCCTCCAAGTTCACCGAGTACCTCCAGACCCCTGTGGGGCGGCTGAGCAACTTCGAGGCCCATTGGTTGACCCCCCCCCCACACCACCCCCGGAGGCCCTCTGTGCGTGCCGCGCGATGGGCTACACACTGGACGTCCCTCGAGGAGCGCTACATTTCCAGAGCCCTCGAACAGCCTCAGGACAGCATTTCGGGTGAGTGCGACTTTGTCATGGCCCTTGTGTGAGCTGCCATGGGAAAACACTGTGCTTTGAATACTTCGAGGACATCGTACCTGAAGTCACTCTGCCTGAGGAGAAAGTCAGCATCTCACCATGCCGTGTCGCTAACGGCACGCCCAGCACGAACACAGGCCTGGAAGAAAGGCCCCGAGTGGCGGTGCAGAAGCGGAGGCGTGCAGCAGTTTCCATGAGGCGGTGGCCTCGGCTCTGGGCACCTTCAACGGCAGCAGGGTTTTCTGGACACCTAGGAGGCTGGCGCGGGCCCCCTGTTCCCGGCAGGAACACTGAGTACCGCCAGGCCCACCTGGGTCTGCGAAGCAACATCCAGGCCCGTAGCCCTTTAGAGCCCCTCTGTGGATGCCCAGCGTAGGGAAACGCGCTGCACTCCCCTTGGGAGCAGCTTAGGGTCCTCAGCACTCGCACACGTTCCCGGACACCGTTCTGGCACGTCCCACATGGCGTCGAAGTCTTACGCATTACCCTAGGCTGAGCTGAACTCAGAGAAACCCTCGGCTTCGCAGTCCACCTAGGACCTCCTGCCTGAAGTCACCGTGCCTCCCGGAGAGAGTCGGCTTGCGTTCTTACTGCCATGTACGTCCCCTTCCTCCTGTGGCACTGCAGGCTTTGAATAGCCACAGGCCCAGAGGAGCAGCTACGGCGTTCCTTGGCTGAGGCAGTTCGCTTGACGCAGAACACCCTACTTCGAGAAGTTGATTCAGGGAAGGAAACTCAGGGTGACCTGTGTCTCTTTGGGCTTGTGAGAAACCACGGGGATGTCTGCTGAGTGCGCCCACGGAAACGGGGGCCTGCTGCAAGTAGCCTTGCTTTCCCGTTTGGAAGGCTGCGTTCATGCTGCCTTGAAGCTACCTGACCTTCCCTGCTCTCGACAGGCCTGTTAGCCCTGTCAGAGTGCTTCGGGGAACGTTATGAGTCTGCTCTGTCTAAACCAGGTGCTTCCATGGCCGCGGCTCTGGTCCGCCTGACAAGCTCTAGAGCTAGAGGGAACCTCAACGTGACAAGCTGCCTCCAGCGTAGGCCCCTAGTAGCCGTGCAGAAAGGGAGGCAGGCAGCTGTCTCCATGAGTTCTCAGTCGCGTAGAGGCTTTATTTTAAAGGAAGTGGTACACTTTGGAGGACTCCTAGGCCTCTCGGGTATGCATCACTTTCCCTCCAAGTTCACCGAGTACCTCCAGACCCCTGTGGGGCGGCTGAGCAACTTCAAGGCCCATTGGTTGACCCCCCCCCCACACCACCCCCGGAGGCCCTCTGTGCGTGCCGCGCGATGGGCTACACACTGGACGTCCCTCGAGGAGCGCTACATTTCCAGAGCCCTCGAACAGCCTCAGGACAGCATTTCGGGTGAGTGCGACTTTGTCATGGCCCTTGTGTGAGCTGCCATGGGAAAACACTGTGCTTTGAATACTTCGAGGACATCGTACCTGAAGTCACTCTGCCTGAGGAGAAAGTCAGCATCTCACCATGCCGTGTCGCTAACGGCACGCCCAGCACGAACACAGGCCTGGAAGAAAGGCCCCGAGTGGCGGTGCAGAAGCGGAGGCGTGCAGCAGTTTCCATGAGGCGGTGGCCTCGGCTCTGGGCACCTTCAACGGCAGCAGGGTTTTCTGGACACCTAGGAGGCTGGCGCGGGCCCCCTGTTCCCGGCAGGAACACTGAGTACCGCCAGGCCCACCTGGGTCTGCGAAGCAACATCCAGGCCCGTAGCCCTTTAGAGCCCCTCTGTGTATGCCCAGCGTAGGGAAACGCGCTGCACTCCCCTTGGGAGCAGCTTAGGGTCCTCAGCACTCGCACACGTTCCCGGACACCGTTCTGGCACGTCCCACATGGCGTCGAAGTCTTACGCATTACCCTAGGCTGAGCTGAACTCAGAGAAACCCTCGGCTTCGCAGTCCACCTAGGACCTCCTGCCTGAAGTCACCGTGCCTCCCGGAGAGAGTCGGCTTGCGTTCTTACTGCCATGTACGTCCCCTTCCTCCTGTGGCACTGCAGGCTTTGAATAGCCACAGGCCCAGAGGAGCAGCTACGGCGTTCCTTGGCTGAGGCAGTTCGCTTGACGCAGAACACCCTACTTCGAGAAGTTGATTCAGGGAAGGAAACTCAGGGTGACCTGTGTCTCTTTGGGCTTGTGAGAAACCACGGGGATGTCTGCTGAGTGCGCCCACGGAAACGGGGGCCTGCTGCAAGTAGCCTTGCTTTCCCGTTTGGAAGGCTGCGTTCATGCTGCCTTGAAGCTACCTGACCTTCCCTGCTCTCGACAGGCCTGTTAGCCCTGTCAGAGTGCTTCGGGGAACGTTATGAGTCTGCTCTGTCTAAACCACGTGCTTCCATGGCCGCGGCTCTGGTCCGCCTGACAAGCTCTAGAGCTAGAGGGAACCTCAACGTGACAAGCTGCCTCCAGCGTAGGCCCCTAGTAGCCGTGCAGAAAGGGAGGCAGGCAGCTGTCTCCATGAGTTCTCAGTCGCATAGAGGCTTTATTTTAAAGGAAGTAGTACACTTTGGAGGACTCCTAGGCCTCTCGGGTATGCATCACTTTCCCTCCAAGTTCACCGAGTACCTCCAGACCCCTGTGGGGCGGCTGAGCAACTTTGAGGCCCATTGGTTGACCCCCCCACACACACCACCCCCGGAGGCCCTCTGTGCGTGCCGCGCGATGGGCTACACACTGGACGTCCCTCGAGGAGCGCTACATTTCCAGAGCCCTCGAACAGCCTCAGGACAGCATTTCGGGTGAGTGCGACTTTGTCATGGCCCTTGTGTGAGCTGCCATGGGAAAACACTGTGCTTTGAATACTTCGAGGACCTCGTACCTGAAGTCACTCTGCCTGAGGAGAAAGTCAGCATCTCACCATGCCGTGTCGCTAACGGCACGCCCAGCACGAACACAGGCCTGGAAGAAAGGCCCCGAGTGGCGGTGCAGAAGCGGAGGCGTGCAGCAGTTTCCATGAGGCGGTGGCCTCGGCTCTGGGCACCTTCAACGGCAGCAGGGTTTTCTGGACACCTAGGAGGCTGGCGCGGGTCCCCTGTTCCCGGCAGGAACACTGAGTACCGCCGGGCCCACCTGGGTCTGCGAAGCAACATCCAGGCCCGTAGCCCTTTAGAGCCCCTCTGTGTATGCCCAGCGTAGGGAAACGCGCTGCACTCCCCTTGGGAGCAGCTTAGGGTCCTCAGCACTCGCACACGTTCCCGGACACCGTTCTGGCACGTCCCATATGGCGTCGAAGTCCTACGCATTATCCTAGGCTGAGCTGAACTCAGAGAAACCCTCGGCTTCGCAGTCCACCTAGGACCTCCTGCCTGAAGTCACCGTGCCTCCCGGAGAGAGTCGGCTTGCGTTCTTACTGCCATGTACGTCCCCTTCCTCCTGTGGCACTGCAGGCTTTGAATAGCCACAGGCCCAGAGGAGCAGCTACGGCGTTCCTTGGCTGAGGCAGTTCGCTTGACGCAGAACACCCTACTTCGAGAAGTTGATTCAGGGAAGGAAACTCAGGGTGACCTGTGTCTCTTTGGGCTTGTGAGAAACCACGGGGATGTCTGCTAAGTGCACCCACGGAAACGGGGGCCTGCTGCAAGTAGCCTTGCTTTCCCGTTTGGAAGGCTGCGTTCATGCTGCCTTGAAGCTACCTGACCTTCCCTGCTCTCGACAGGCCTGTTAGCCCTGTCAGAGTGCTTCGGGGAACGTTATGAGTCTGCTCTGTCTAAAGCAGGTGCTTCCATGGCCGCGGCTCTGGTCCGCCTGACAAGCTCTAGAGCTAGAGGGAACCTCAACGTGACAAGCTGCCTCCAGCGTAGGCCCCTAGTAGCCGTGCAGAAAGGGAGGCAGGCAGCTGTCTCCATGAGTTCTCAGTCGCGTAGAGGCTTTATTTTAAAGGAAGTGGTACACTTTGGAGGACTCCTAGGCCTCTCGGGTATGCATCACTTTCCCTCCAAGTTCACCGAGTACCTCCAGACCCCTGTGGGGCGGCTGAGCAACTTCGAGGCCCATTGGTTGACCCCCCCCCCACACCATCCCCGGAGGCCCTCTGTGCGTGCCGCGCGATGGGCTACACACTGGACGTCCCTCGAGGAGCGCTACATTTCCAGAGCCCTCGAACAGCCTCAGGACAGCATTTCGGGTGAGTGCGACTTTGTCATGGCCCTTGTGTGAGCTGCCATGGGAAAACACTGTGCTTTGAATACTTCGAGGACCTCGTACCTGAAGTCACTCTGCCCGAGGAGAAAGTCAGCATCTCACCATGCCGTGTCGCTAACGGCACGCCCAGCACGAACACAGGCCTGGAAGCAAGGCCCCGAGTGGCGGTGCAGAAGCGGAGGAGTGCAGCAATTTCCATGGAGGCGGTGGCCTCGGCTCTGGGCACCTTCAACGACAGCAGGGTTTTCTGGACACCTAGGAGGCTGGCGAGGGCCCCCTGTTCCCGGCAGGAACACTGAGTACCGCCAGGCCCACCTGGGTCTGCTAAGCAACATCCAGGCCCGTAGCCCTTTAGAGCCCCTCTGTGGATGCCCAGCGTAGGGAAACGCGCTGCACTCCCCTTGGGAGCAGCTTAGGGTCCTCAGCACTCGCACACGTTCCCGGACACCGTTCTGGCACGTCCCACATGGCGTCGAAGTCTTACGCATTACCCTAGGCTGAGCTGAACTCAGAGAAACCCTCGGCTTCGCAGTCCACCTAGGACCTCCTGCCTGAAGTCACCGTGCCTCCCGGAGAGAGTCGGCTTGCGTTCTTACTGCCATGTACGTCCCCTTCCTCCTGTGGCACTGCAGGCTTTGAATAGCCACAGGCCCAGAGGAGCAGCTACGGCGTTCCTTGGCTGAGGCAGTTCGCTTGACGCAGAACACCCTACTTCGAGAAGTTGATTCAGGGAAGGAAACTCAGGGTGACCTGTGTCTCTTTGGGCTTGTGAGAAACCACGGGGATGTCTGCTGAGTGCGCCCACGGAAACGGGGGCCTGCTGCAAGTAGCCTTGCTTTCCCATTTGGAAGGCTGCGTTCATGCTGCCTTGAAGCTACCTGACCTTCCCTGCTCTCGACAGGCCTGTTAGCCCTGTCAGAGTGCTTTGGGGAACGTTATGAGTCTGCTCTGTCTAAACCAGGTGCTTCCATGGCCGCGGCTCTGGTCCGCCTGACAAGCTCTAGAGCTAGAGGGAACCTCAACGTGACAAGCTGCCTCCAGCGTAGGCCCCTAGTAGCCGTGCAGAAAGGGAGGCAGGCAGCTGTCTCCATGAGTTCTCAGTCGCGTAGAGGCTTTATTTTAAAGGAAGTAGTACACTTTGGAGGACTCCTAGGCCTCTCGGGTATGCATCACTTTCCCTCCAAGTTCACCGAGTACCTCCAGACCCCTGTGGGGCGGCTGAGCAACTTCAAGGCCCATTGGTTGACCCCCCACACACACCACCCCCCGGAGGCCCTCTGTGCGTGCCGCGCGATGGGCTACACACTGGACGTCCCTCGAGGAGCGCTACATTTCCAGAGCCCTCGAACAGCCTCAGGACAGCATTTCGGGTGAGTGCGACTTTGTCATGGCCCTTGTGTGAGCTGCCATGGGAAAACACTGTGCTTTGAATACTTCGAGGACCTCGTACCTGAAGTCACTCTGCCTGAGGAGAAAGTCAGCATCTCACCATGCCGTGTCGCTAACGGCACGCCCAGCACGAACACAGGCCTGGAAGAAAGGCCCCGAGTGGCGGTGCAGAAGCGGAGGCGTGCAGCAGTTTCCATGAGGCGGTGGCCTCGGCTCTGGGCACCTTCAACGGCAGCAGGGTTTTCTGGACACCTAGGAGGCTGGCGCGGGCCCCCTGTTCCCGGCAGGAACACTGAGTACCGCCAGGCCCACCTGGGTCTGCTAAGCAACATCCAGGCCCGTAGCCCTTTAGAGCCCCTCTGTGGATGCCCAGCGTAGGGAAACGCGCTGCACTCCCCTTGGGAGCAGCTTAGGGTCCTCAGCACTCGCACACGTTCCCGGACACCGTTCTGGCACGTCCCACATGGCGTCGAAGTCTTACGCATTACCCTAGGCTGAGCTGAACTCAGAGAAACCCTCGGCTTCGCAGTCCACCTAGGACCTCCTGCCTGAAGTCACCGTGCCTCCCGGAGAGAGTCGGCTTGCGTTCTTACTGCCATGTACGTCCCCTTCCTCCTGTGGCACTGCAGGCTTTGAATAGCCACAGGCCCAGAGGAGCAGCTACGGCGTTCCTTGGCTGAGGCAGTTCGCTTGACGCAGAACACCCTACTTCGAGAAGTTGATTCAGGGAAGGAAACTCAGGGTGACCTGTGTCTCTTTGGGCTTGTGAGAAACCACGGGGATGTCTGCTAAGTGCGCCCACGGAAACGGGGGCCTGCTGCAAGTAGCCTTGCTTTCCCGTTTGGAAGGCTGCGTTCATGCTGCCTTGAAGCTACCTGACCTTCCCTGCTCTCGACAGGCCTGTTAGCCCTGTCAGAGTGCTTCGGGGAACGTTATGAGTCTGCTCTGTCTAAACCAGGTGCTTCCATGGCCGCGGCTCTGGTCCGCCTGACAAGCTCTAGAGCTAGAGGGAACCTCAACGTGACAAGCTGCCTCCAGCGTAGGCCCCTAGTAGCCGTGCAGAAAGGGAGGCAGGCAGCTGTCTCCATGAGTTCTCAGTCGCGTAGAGGCTTTATTTTAAAGGAAGTAGTACACTTTGGAGGACTCCTAGGCCTCTCGGGTATGCATCACTTTCCCTCCAAGTTCACCGAGTACCTCCAGACCCCTGTGGGGCGGCTGAGCAACTTCGAGGCCCATTGGTTGACCCCCCCCCCCACACCACCCCCGGAGGCCCTCTGTGCGTGCCGCGCGATGGGCTACACACTGGACGTCCCTCGAGGAGCGCTACATTTCCAGAGCCCTCGAACAGCCTCAGGACAGCATTTCGGGTGAGTGCGACTTTGTCATGGCCCTTGTGTGAGCTGCCATGGGAAAACACTGTGCTTTGAATACTTCAAGGACATCGTACCTGAAGTCACTCTGCCCGAGGAGAAAGTCAGCATCTCACCATGCCGTGTCGCTAACGGCACGCCCAGCACGAACACAGGCCTGGAAGCAAGGCCCCGAGTGGCGGTGCAGAAGCGGAGGCGTGCAGCAATTTCCATGGAGGCGGTGGCCTCGGCTCTGGGCACCTTCAACGACAGCAGGGTTTTCTGGACACCTAGGAGGCTGGCGAGGGCCCCCTGTTCCCGGCAGGAACACTGAGTACCGCCAGGCCCACCTGGGTCTGCTAAGCAACATCCAGGCCCGTAGCCCTTTAGAGCCCCTCTGTGTATGCCCAGCGTAGGGAAACGCGCTGCACTCCCCTTTAGGAGCAGCTTAGGGTCCTCAGCACTCGCACACGTTCCCGGACACCGTTCTGGCACGTCCCACATGGCGTCGAAGTCTTACGCATTACCCTAGGCTGAGCTGAACTCAGAGAAACCCTCGGCTTCGCAGTCCACCTAGGACCTCCTGCCTGAAGTCACCGTGCCTCCCGGAGAGAGTCGGCTTGCGTTCTTACTGCCATGTACGTCCCCTTCCTCCTGTGGCACTGCAGGCTTTGAATAGCCACAGGCCCAGAGGAGCAGCTACGGCGTTCCTTGGCTGAGGCAGTTCGCTTGACGCAGAACACCCTACTTCGAGAAGTTGATTCAGGGAAGGAAACTCAGGGTGACCTGTGTCTCTTTGGGCTTGTGAGAAACCACGGGGATGTCTGCTGAGTGCGCCCACGGAAACGGGGGCCTGCTGCAAGTAGCCTTGCTTTCCCGTTTGGAAGGCTGCGTTCATGCTGCCTTGAAGCTACCTGACCTTCCCTGCTCTCGACAGGCCTGTTAGCCCTGTCAGAGTGCTTTGCGGAACGTTATGAGTCTGCTCTGTCTAAACCAGGTGCTTCCATGGCCGCGGCTCTGGTCCGCCTGACAAGCTCTAGAGCTAGAGGGAACCTCAACGTGACAAGCTGCCTCCAGCGTAGGCCCCTAGTAGCCGTGCAGAAAGGGAGGCAGGCAGCTGTCTCCATGAGTTCTCAGTCGCGTAGAGGCTTTATTTTAAAGGAAGTAGTACACTTTGGAGGACTCCTAGGCCTCTCGGGTATGCATCACTTTCCCTCCAAGTTCACCGAGTACCTCCAGACCCCTGTGGGGCGGCTGAGCAACTTCAAGGCCCATTGGTTGACCCCCCACACACACCACCCCCGGAGGCCCTCTGTGCGTGCCGCGCGATGGGCTACACACTGGACGTCCCTCGAGGAGCGCTACATTTCCAGAGCCCTCGAACAGCCTCAGGACAGCATTTCGGGTGAGTGCGACTTTGTCATGGCCCTTGTGTGAGCTGCCATGGGAAAACACTGTGCTTTGAATACTTCGAGGACCTCGTACCTGAAGTCACTCTGCCTGAGGAGAAAGTCAGCATCTCACCATGCCGTGTCGCTAACGGCACGCCCAGCACGAACACAGGCCTGGAAGAAAGGCCCCGAGTGGCGGTGCAGAAGCGGAGGCGTGCAGCAGTTTCCATGAGGCGGTGGCCTCGGCTCTGGGCACCTTCAACGGCAGCAGGGTTTTCTGGACACCTAGGAGGCTGGCGCGGGCCCCCTGTTCCCGGCAGGAACACTGAGTACCGCCAGGCCCACCTGGGTCTGCGAAGCAACATCCAGGCCCGTAGCCCTTTAGAGCCCCTCTGTGTATGCCCAGCGTAGGGAAACGCGCTGCACTCCCCTTGGGAGCAGCTTAGGGTCCTCAGCACTCGCACACGTTCCCGGACACCGTTCTGGCACGTCCCACATGGCGTCGAAGTCTTACGCATTACCCTAGGCTGAGCTGAACTCAGAGAAACCCTCGGCTTCGCAGTCCACCTAGGACCTCCTGCCTGAAGTCACCGTGCCTCCCGGAGAGAGTCGGCTTGCGTTCTTACTGCCATGTACGTCCCCTTCCTCCTGTGGCACTGCAGGCTTTGAATAGCCACAGGCCCAGAGGAGCAGCTACGGCGTTCCTTGGCTGAGGCAGTTCGCTTGACGCAGAACACCCTACTTCGAGAAGTTGATTCAGGGAAGGAAACTCAGGGTGACCTGTGTCTCTTTGGGCTTGTGAGAAACCACGGGGATGTCTGCTGAGTGCGCCCACGGAAACGGGGGCCTGCTGCAAGTAGCCTTGCTTTCCCGTTTGGAAGGCTGCGTTCATGCTGCCTTGAAGCTACCTGACCTTCCCTGCTCTCGACAGGCCTGTTAGCCCTGTCAGAGTGCTTCGGGGAACGTTATGAGTCTGCTCTGTCTAAACCAGGTGCTTCCATGGCCGCGGCTCTGGTCCGCCTGACAAGCTCTAGAGCTAGAGGGAACCTCAACGTGACAAGCTGCCTCCAGCGTAGGCCCCTAGTAGCCGTGCAGAAAGGGAGGCAGGCAGCTGTCTCCATGAGTTCTCAGTCGCGTAGAGGCTTTATTTTAAAGGAAGTGGTACACTTTGGAGGACTCCTAGGCCTCTCGGGTATGCATCACTTTCCCTCCAAGTTCACCGAGTACCTCCAGACCCCTGTGGGGCGGCTGAGCAACTTTGAGGCCCATCGGTTGACCCCCCCACACACACCACCCCCGGAGGCCCTCTGTGCGTGCCGCGCGATGGGCTACACACTGGACGTCCCTCGAGGAGCGCTACATTTCCAGAGCCCTCGAACAGCCTCAGGACAGCATTTCGGGTGAGTGCGACTTTGTCATGGCCCTTGTGTGAGCTGCCATGGGAAAACACTGTGCTTTGAATACTTCGAGGACCTCGTACCTGAAGTCACTCTGCCTGAGGAGAAAGTCAGCATCTCACCATGCCGTGTCTCTAACGGCACGCCCAGCACGAACACAGGCCTGGAAGAAAGGCCCCGAGTGGCGGTGCAGAAGCGGAGGCGTGCAGCAGTTTCCATGAGGCGGTGGCCTCGGCTCTGGGCACCTTCAACGGCAGCAGGGTTTTCTGGACACCTAGGAGGCTGGCGCGGGTCCCCTGTTCCCGGCAGGAACACTGAGTACCGCCAGGCCCACCTGGGTCTGCTAAGCAACATCCAGGCCCGTAGCCCTTTAGAGCCCCTCTGTGTATGCCCAGCGTAGGGAAACGCGCTGCACTCTCCTTGGGAGCAGCTTAGGGTCCTCAGCACTCGCACACGTTCCCGGACACCGTTCTGGCACGTCCCACATGGCGTCGAAGTCCTACGCATTACCCTAGGCTGAGCTGAACTCAGGGAAACCCTCGGCTTCGCAGTCCACCTAGGACCTCCTGCCTGAAGTCACCGTGCCTCCCGGAGAGAGTCGGCTTGCGTTCTTACTGCCATGTACGTCCCCTTCCTCCTGTGGCACTGCAGGCTTTGAATAGCCACAGGCCCAGAGGAGCAGCTACGGCGTTCCTTGGCTGAGGCAGTTCGCTTGACGCAGAACACCCTACTTCGAGAAGTTGATTCAGGGAAGGAAACTCAGGGTGACCTGTGTCTCTTTGGGCTTGTGAGAAACCACGGGGATGTCTGCTGAGTGCGCCCACGGAAACGGGGGCCTGCTGCAAGTAGCCTTGCTTTCCCGTTTGGAAGGCTGCGTTCATGCTGCCTTGAAGCTACCTGACCTTCCCTGCTCTCGACAGGCCTGTTAGCCCTGTCAGAGTGCTTCGGGGAACGTTATGAGTCTGCTCTGTCTAAACCAGGTGCTTCCATGGCCGCGGCTCTGGTCCGCCTGACAAGCTCTAGAGCTAGAGGGAACCTCAACGTGACAAGCTGCCTCCAGCGTAGGCCCCTAGTAGCCGTGCAGAAAGGGAGGCAGGCAGCTGTCTCCATGAGTTCTCAGTCGCGTAGAGGCTTTATTTTAAAGGAAGTGGTACACTTTGGAGGACTCCTAGGCCTCTCGGGTATGCATCACTTTCCCTCCAAGTTCACCGAGTACCTCCAGACCCCTGTGGGGCGGCTGAGCAACTTTGAGGCCCATCGGTTGACCCCCCCACACACACCACCCCCGGAGGCCCTCTGTGCGTGCCGCGCGATGGGCTACACACTGGACGTCCCTCGAGGAGCGCTACATTTCCAGAGCCCTCGAACAGCCTCAGGACAGCATTTCGGGTGAGTGCGACTTTGTCATGGCCCTTGTGTGAGCTGCCATGGGAAAACACTGTGCTTTGAATACTTCGAGGACCTCGTACCTGAAGTCACTCTGCCTGAGGAGAAAGTCAGCATCTCACCATGCCGTGTCTCTAACGGCACGCCCAGCACGAACACAGGCCTGGAAGAAAGGCCCCGAGTGGCGGTGCAGAAGCGGAGGCGTGCAGCAGTTTCCATGAGGCGGTGGCCTCGGCTCTGGGCACCTTCAACGGCAGCAGGGTTTTCTGGACACCTAGGAGGCTGGCGCGGGTCCCCTGTTCCCGGCAGGAACACTGAGTACCGCCAGGCCCACCTGGGTCTGCTAAGCAACATCCAGGCCCGTAGCCCTTTAGAGCCCCTCTGTGTATGCCCAGCGTAGGGAAACGCGCTGCACTCTCCTTGGGAGCAGCTTAGGGTCCTCAGCACTCGCACACGTTCCCGGACACCGTTCTGGCACGTCCCACATGGCGTCGAAGTCCTACGCATTACCCTAGGCTGAGCTGAACTCAGGGAAACCCTCGGCTTCGCAGTCCACCTAGGACCTCCTGCCTGAAGTCACCGTGCCTCCCGGAGAGAGTCGGCTTGCGTTCTTACTGCCATGTACGTCCCCTTCCTCCTGTGGCACTGCAGGCTTTGAATAGCCACAGGCCCAGAGGAGCAGCTACGGCGTTCCTTGGCTGAGGCAGTTCGCTTGACGCAGAACACCCTACTTCGAGAAGTTGATTCAGGGAAGGAAACTCAGGGTGACCTGTGTCTCTTTGGGCTTGTGAGAAACCACGGGGATGTCTGCTGAGTGCGCCCACGGAAACGGGGGCCTGCTGCAAGTAGCCTTGCTTTCCCGTTTGGAAGGCTGCGTTCATGCTGCCTTGAAGCTACCTGACCTTCCCTGCTCTCGACAGGCCTGTTAGCCCTGTCAGAGTGCTTCGGGGAACGTTATGAGTCTGCTCTGTCTAAACCAGGTGCTTCCATGGCCGCGGCTCTGGTCCGCCTGACAAGCTCTAGAGCTAGAGGGAACCTCAACGTGACAAGCTGCCTCCAGCGTAGGCCCCTAGTAGCCGTGCAGAAAGGGAGGCAGGCAGCTGTCTCCATGAGTTCTCAGTCGCGTAGAGGCTTTATTTTAAAGGAAGTGGTACACTTTGGAGGACTCCTAGGCCTCTCGGGTATGCATCACTTTCCCTCCAAGTTCACCGAGTACCTCCAGACCCCTGTGGGGCGGCTGAGCAACTTTGAGGCCCATCGGTTGACCCCCCCACACACACCACCCCCGGAGGCCCTCTGTGCGTGCCGCGCGATGGGCTACACACTGGACGTCCCTCGAGGAGCGCTACATTTCCAGAGCCCTCGAACAGCCTCAGGACAGCATTTCGGGTGAGTGCGACTTTGTCATGGCCCTTGTGTGAGCTGCCATGGGAAAACACTGTGCTTTGAATACTTCGAGGACCTCGTACCTGAAGTCACTCTGCCTGAGGAGAAAGTCAGCATCTCACCATGCCGTGTCTCTAACGGCACGCCCAGCACGAACACAGGCCTGGAAGAAAGGCCCCGAGTGGCGGTGCAGAAGCGGAGGCGTGCAGCAGTTTCCATGAGGCGGTGGCCTCGGCTCTGGGCACCTTCAACGGCAGCAGGGTTTTCTGGACACCTAGGAGGCTGGCGCGGGTCCCCTGTTCCCGGCAGGAACACTGAGTACCGCCAGGCCCACCTGGGTCTGCTAAGCAACATCCAGGCCCGTAGCCCTTTAGAGCCCCTCTGTGTATGCCCAGCGTAGGGAAACGCGCTGCACTCTCCTTGGGAGCAGCTTAGGGTCCTCAGCACTCGCACACGTTCCCGGACACCGTTCTGGCACGTCCCACATGGCGTCGAAGTCCTACGCATTACCCTAGGCTGAGCTGAACTCAGGGAAACCCTCGGCTTCGCAGTCCACCTAGGACCTCCTGCCTGAAGTCACCGTGCCTCCCGGAGAGAGTCGGCTTGCGTTCTTACTGCCATGTACGTCCCCTTCCTCCTGTGGCACTGCAGGCTTTGAATAGCCACAGGCCCAGAGGAGCAGCTACGGCGTTCCTTGGCTGAGGCAGTTCGCTTGACGCAGAACACCCTACTTCGAGAAGTTGATTCAGGGAAGGAAACTCAGGGTGACCTGTGTCTCTTTGGGCTTGTGAGAAACCACGGGGATGTCTGCTGAGTGCGCCCACGGAAACGGGGGCCTGCTGCAAGTAGCCTTGCTTTCCCGTTTGGAAGGCTGCGTTCATGCTGCCTTGAAGCTACCTGACCTTCCCTGCTCTCGACAGGCCTGTTAGCCCTGTCAGAGTGCTTCGGGGAACGTTATGAGTCTGCTCTGTCTAAACCAGGTGCTTCCATGGCCGCGGCTCTGGTCCGCCTGACAAGCTCTAGAGCTAGAGGGAACCTCAACGTGACAAGCTGCCTCCAGCGTAGGCCCCTAGTAGCCGTGCAGAAAGGGAGGCAGGCAGCTGTCTCCATGAGTTCTCAGTCGCGTAGAGGCTTTATTTTAAAGGAAGTGGTACACTTTGGAGGACTCCTAGGCCTCTCGGGTATGCATCACTTTCCCTCCAAGTTCACCGAGTACCTCCAGACCCCTGTGGGGCGGCTGAGCAACTTTGAGGCCCATCGGTTGACCCCCCCACACACACCACCCCCGGAGGCCCTCTGTGCGTGCCGCGCGATGGGCTACACACTGGACGTCCCTCGAGGAGCGCTACATTTCCAGAGCCCTCGAACAGCCTCAGGACAGCATTTCGGGTGAGTGCGACTTTGTCATGGCCCTTGTGTGAGCTGCCATGGGAAAACACTGTGCTTTGAATACTTCGAGGACCTCGTACCTGAAGTCACTCTGCCTGAGGAGAAAGTCAGCATCTCACCATGCCGTGTCTCTAACGGCACGCCCAGCACGAACACAGGCCTGGAAGAAAGGCCCCGAGTGGCGGTGCAGAAGCGGAGGCGTGCAGCAGTTTCCATGAGGCGGTGGCCTCGGCTCTGGGCACCTTCAACGGCAGCAGGGTTTTCTGGACACCTAGGAGGCTGGCGCGGGTCCCCTGTTCCCGGCAGGAACACTGAGTACCGCCAGGCCCACCTGGGTCTGCTAAGCAACATCCAGGCCCGTAGCCCTTTAGAGCCCCTCTGTGTATGCCCAGCGTAGGGAAACGCGCTGCACTCTCCTTGGGAGCAGCTTAGGGTCCTCAGCACTCGCACACGTTCCCGGACACCGTTCTGGCACGTCCCACATGGCGTCGAAGTCCTACGCATTACCCTAGGCTGAGCTGAACTCAGGGAAACCCTCGGCTTCGCAGTCCACCTAGGACCTCCTGCCTGAAGTCACCGTGCCTCCCGGAGAGAGTCGGCTTGCGTTCTTACTGCCATGTACGTCCCCTTCCTCCTGTGGCACTGCAGGCTTTGAATAGCCACAGGCCCAGAGGAGCAGCTACGGCGTTCCTTGGCTGAGGCAGTTCGCTTGACGCAGAACACCCTACTTCGAGAAGTTGATTCAGGGAAGGAAACTCAGGGTGACCTGTGTCTCTTTGGGCTTGTGAGAAACCACGGGGATGTCTGCTGAGTGCGCCCACGGAAACGGGGGCCTGCTGCAAGTAGCCTTGCTTTCCCGTTTGGAAGGCTGCGTTCATGCTGCCTTGAAGCTACCTGACCTTCCCTGCTCTCGACAGGCCTGTTAGCCCTGTCAGAGTGCTTCGGGGAACGTTATGAGTCTGCTCTGTCTAAAGCAGGTGCTTCCATGGCCGCGGCTCTGGTCCGCCTGACAAGCTCTAGAGCTACAGGGAACCTCAACGTGACAAGCTGCCTCCAGCGTAGGCCCCTAGTAGCCGTGCAGAAAGGGAGGCAGGCAGCTGTCTCCATGAGTTCTCAGTCGCTTAGCGGCTTTATTTTAAAGGAAGTGGTGCACTTTGGAGGACTCCTAGGCCTCTCGGGTATGCATCACTTTCCCTCCAAGTTCACCGAGTACCTCCAGACCCCTGTGGGGCGGCTGAGCAACTTCGAGGCCCATTGGTTGACCCCCCCCCCCACACCACCCCCGGAGGCCCTCTGTGCGTGCCGCGCGATGGGCTACACACTGGACGTCCCTCGAGGAGCGCTACATTTCCAGAGCCCTCGAACAGCCTCAGGACAGCATTTCGGGTGCGTGCGACTTTGTCATGGCCCTTGTGTGAGCTGCCATGGGAAAACACTGTGCTTTGAATACTTCGAGGACCTCGTACCTGAAGTCACTCTGCCCGAGGAGAAAGTCAGCATCTCACCATGCCGTGTCGCTAACGGCACGCCCAGCACGAACACAGGCCTGGAAGCAAGGCCCCGAGTGGCGGTGCAGAAGCGGAGGCATGCAGCAATTTCCATGGAGGCGGTGGCCTCGGCTCTGGGCACCTTCAACGGCAGCAGGGTTTTCTGGACACCTAGGAGGCTGGCGAGGGCCCCCTGTTCCCGGCAGGAACACTGAGTACCGCCAGGCCCACCTGGGTCTGCTAAGCAACATCCAGGCCCGTAGCCCTTTAGAGCCCCTCTGTGTATGCCCAGCGTAGGGAAACGCGCTGCACTCTCCTTGGGAGCAGCTTAGGGTCCTCAGCACTCGCACACGTTCCCGGACACCGTTCTGGCACGTCCCACATGGCGTCGAAGTCTTACGCATTACCCTAGGCTGAGCTGAACTCAGAGAAACCCTCGGCTTCGCAGTCCACCTAGGACCTCCTGCCTGAAGTCACCGTGCCTCCCGGAGAGAGTCGGCTTGCGTTCTTACTGCCATGTACGTCCCCTTCCTCCTGTGGCACTGCAGGCTTTGAATAGCCACAGGCCCAGAGGAGCAGCTACGGCGTTCCTTGGCTGAGGCAGTTCGCTTGACGCAGAACACCCTACTTCGAGAAGTTGATTCAGGGAAGGAAACTCAGGGTGACCTGTGTCTCTTTGGGCTTGTGAGAAACCACGGGGATGTCTGCTGAGTGCGCCCACGGAAACGGGGGCCTGCTGCAAGTAGCCTTGCTTTCCCGTTTGGAAGGCTGCGTTCATGCTGCCTTGAAGCTACCTGACCTTCCCTGCTCTCGACAGGCCTGTTAGCCCTGTCAGAGTGCTTCGGGGAACGTTATGAGTCTGCTCTGTCTAAAGCAGGTGCTTCCATGGCCGCGGCTCTGGTCCGCCTGACAAGCTCTAGAGCTAGAGGGAACCTCAACGTGACAAGCTGCCTCCAGCGTAGGCCCCTAGTAGCCGTGCAGAAAGGGAGGCAGGCAGCTGTCTCCATGAGTTCTCAGTCCCATAGAGGCTTTATTTTAAAGGAAGTAGTACACTTTGGAGGACTCCTAGGCCTCTCGGGTATGCATCACTTTCCCTCCAAGTTCACCGAGTACCTCCAGAACCCTGTGGGGCGGCTGAGCAACTTTGAGGCCCATTGGTTGACCCCCCCACACACACCACCCCCGGAGGCCCTCTGTGCGTGCCGCGCGATGGGCTACACACTGGACGTCCCTCGAGGAGCGCTACATTTCCAGAGCCCTCGAACAGCCTCAGGACAGCATTTCGGGTGAGTGCGACTTTGTCATGGCCCTTGTGTGAGCTGCCATGGGAAAACACTGTGCTTTGAATACTTCGAGGACCTCGTACCTGAAGTCACTCTGCCTGAGGAGAAAGTCAGCATCTCACCATGCCGTGTCGCTAACGGCACGCCCAGCACGAACACAGGCCTGGAAGAAAGGCCCCGAGTGGCGGTGCAGAAGCGGAGGCGTGCAGCAGTTTCCATGAGGCGGTGGCCTCGGCTCTGGGCACCTTCAACGGCAGCAGGGTTTTCTGGACACCTAGGAGGCTGGCGCGGGCCCCCTGTTCCCGGCAGGAACACTGAGTACCGCCAGGCCCACCTGGGTCTGCGAAGCAACATCCAGGC